>NW_007731825.1:69774-72930 GCF_000696425.1 Galeopterus variegatus
TATTCCAAAATTAGCATTTATTTATAATATTTTTTCTTATATTTAAAGATGAGTTGGTGGCTTCAAAAGGAAGAAAGAACAGGGACTCACTTTCTCAACACGCATCTGCACCGCTGATGTATGAAAATGCTGAAAATGATGAGGGAGAAATACACTCCAAGGTAACTGGGGGAACCAGGTGAGAAACAAAAGTATGACAAGAGCCATTTCCCCGGCTTTATAGATGTTTATATCTACTTTATTGTCTTCTGCAACAGAACATTTTCAAATGGTATTATGCTATCAGTTAGGTAACAGCATCATTTCAAGACCAATCATTCAGAGTTTAAAGGAGAAGAAATGGAATATTTTAAACGTAGATGTCATGAGAGCTTTAAAAGCCAAAAATTATTTGTTACAGCTTTTCAAAATAGAAATGAAAAAGCCTCTGAGGCATTGTACAGAGTTACCGCACCACACCGGCGGGGGAAGCCCAGACAGTCGCCGGGAAACGCATGCGGCCGTCACCGTGGACGGCCATTGCTCAATGACTACCAGAGGAAAAGTCAGCGAAAGGAATCACAGCATTGCCTCTTTCCAATGACACGGTAACTCATCGTATACATATTTAACTGCAAACACGAAGACTGACTTGGTGTTTTGCTGGCAGAATTGTGCTTTTTGCCTTACAAATGGAAGGCTCCAGACACGCTGGACTCGGGTCGGCTTGCGTCCGTCTGGGATCAGCACCAGCTTATCACGCAAGAAGATCTTTTCTGTAACTTCTTGACAGCAAATACAAGTGGTGCTGAAATATCCAGACTGTAGAATGACTTTTTAAATCTCATCACTTATTCTGGAACACCTGTGCTGACATTTACACTGACAGTGTGACGCGATGGCGGGCGAAACCAGCACGACCCTCAGCACAACCAAGGAGAAGACACCACGCCGCCCCAGAAGTAACCGTGCTCGTCACCACCGCGTGCTTGCCCAAAGAAGAAAAGTGCACATCCCCGATGAGCAGCAAAAATTACTGCTTTATAGATTCCAATGCTTGAATACACATCTTTCTAACATCCTATATGACAGAATGGGAGGCACACAGAACACATTCTGCTAGCATGCCAAGTGTGACATTTGTCTTCAAGAAAAGCTCTTGTACAAATCAGGGAAACTAGTTTTTACATGAAAGAACAACTGACCAAACATGGTTATCTAAAGTTGGGTATTTGGCAGATATTTGCTTTGTTCCAAAATAAACAACATAAGCCTGTCATTTCAAGGAAAATAATTGACCATAGTTTTTGCCGATAGTAAAATTTGAGTTTCTTGTGAAAATTAGAATTTTGGAAACTTGTAACCACTGTTGTGAATAACAGCTTCCCAATACCTAATAGACTTTTCTGATGAGATTGGCAATCATAACAACAAATGTGATTTTGTAATAGTGGTTTAAAAAAAAAAAAAAACCACACACACACACATAATATAAAATGTACTGTCTTAAGCATTTTTAAGTGCACAGTTCAATGGCAGTAAGTACATTCTTCTTGTTGTGAAACAATCACCAGAACTCTTTCACCCTGCAAATCTGGAACTCTATACCCATTAAACACTAACTCCCCATTCCCTCCACCCAGACTCTGGCAACCACTATTTTAGTTTCTTCTTCTGTAAATTTGATTTCTTTAGACACTTCATATAGTAGAATCATACAGTATTTGTCTTCTCATGACTGGCGTATTTTACTTGGCATAATGTCCTCAAGGTTCATCGGTGTTGTAGCATATGACAGGATTTCCTTCCTAGCTAAGGCTGAATAACATTCCACTATATTTACACCCATGTTTTGTTTATCCATTTGTCTACTGATGGACACTTGGGCTGCTCTCACCCCTGGCTATTATGAAAAATGCGGCTGTGAACATGGGTGTGCATATCTCTTTGAGATCCTACTTTCAATTCTGTTGGGTATACAGCTGGTAGTGGGCTTACTGGATCACACAGTAATTCTATTTTAATTTTTTGAGGAGCCACCACACTGTTTTCCATAACAGCTGCACCGTCTTACAATCCCAACAGTGCACAGGGCTTCCAATTTCTCCACATCTTTGGCAACACTTGTTATTTTGCTTTTCTAATAGTGGCCATCCTCATAGGTGTGAGGTGACACAGGCTGAGCATCTCTAATCCAAAACTTTGAAATTCAGAATTCCCCAAAACCCAAAACTTTTTGAGTGCCGACATGACTCACCAAGTGGAAAACTCCACACCTGACCTCATGCGATGGGTTGTGTGTTTCATGCACAAATTATTAAAAATATTGTATAAAATTACCTTCAGGCTATTAGTATAAGGTGTATATAAAGTATAAATGAATTTCATTTAGCCTTGGATTCCATCCCCAACATATCTCATTATGTATATGCAAATATCCCAAAATCCAAAATCCAAAACACTTCTGGTTCCAAGCATTTCAGACCTTATCTCATATCTCAACCTGTATCTCATATCTCACTGTGGTTTTGATTTGCATTTCTCTGATGATTAGTGATGTTGAACATCTTTTCATTTGCTTGTTGGCCATTTATAAATCATCTTTGGTGAAATGTCTATTCAAGTCCTTTGCCACTTTTTAATTGGGTTATTTGCTTTTTGTTGTTGAGTTATAGAAGTTCTTTATATATTCTGGATATTGACTCTTTATCATATATATAATTTGCAAATATTTTCTCCCACTCTATAGGTTGCCTTCCACTCTGCAGGTTGTGTCCTATGATGCATAAAAGTTTTTTAAAATTTGATATAGTCCAGGGGCCGGCCTGGTGGCGCACTGCTATAGTGCACCACTTGGGAAGCGCGGCGGCGCTCCCGCCGAGGGTTCGGATCCCACATGCAGACCGGTTCCTGCTCACTGGCTGAGTGAGGCGCAGGAGCAACACCGAGGGTTGCGATCCCGTTGCTCGTCCCGGTCCAATACGGGAGCGACACTGAGGGTTGCGATCCGTTGCCGGACACGGAAAAAGACAAAAAGGGGAAAAAATAAATAAATTTGATATAGTCCTATTTGTCTATTTTTGCTTTTGTTGCCTGTACTCTTGGTGTCATATTCAAAAAATCATTGCCACTTCCAGTGTCATGAAGCTTTTCTCCTATGTTTTCTTCTAGGATTTT
>NW_007731825.1:73353-79405 GCF_000696425.1 Galeopterus variegatus
GCTGTCTTGGCACCCTTATCAAAGATAATTGACCATAAATGCAAGGGTTTATTTATAGGCTCTCTATTCTATTCCATTTGGTCTATTTGTCTGTCTTTATCCCAGTGCTACACTGTTTTGATTACTGTAGCCCTGCAATATGTTTTAAATTAGGACATGTGAGTCCTCTAACTTTGCTTTTCTTTTTAAAAATTGTTTTGGCTATTCAGGGTCCCTTGAGATTCCATATGTATTTAGGATGAATTGTTCTATTTCAAGGGGGGAGGGAATGCCACTGGGATTTTTATAGGAATTGCATTGAATCTGTAGATTACTTTGGGTAGTATGGACATCTTAATAATATCTTCCAATCCATGAACATGGAATGTCTTTCCATTTATTTGTGTTTTCTTTAATTTCTTTCAGAAGTGAGTTTGTCTGTTTGTTGGCTGGCCAGTACAAGGATATGAACCTTTGACCTTGGTGTTATCAGCACCATGTTCTAATCAAGTGAGCTAACTGGTCAGACCTCTTTCAGCAAAGTTCTGTAGCTTTTAGTTCGTGAGTTTTTTTACCTCCTTGATTAAGTTTAACAAATGTGAATTTTTTGTATTGTATAATGTAATGTGTCAAAATTTTGAAGATCTGCATAACTCAGGGTCAGTTCCCAAATAACCAATACATGATGTTACAAAATCATAAAGGAGTAAACGATCCATTCAAAATGCAAAATAGACAACTAGATTTTAATGTAACAGGTTACAGGAAGGTCACTGATACAGTTTCAGCTTACACAATGCAACCAACCTTTAAAAAAAAATCACTTGTCAAAGAACACCCATAATTATCTGAAAAGGCTTCTAGGATACTCTCCCCTTCCAATTATATATCTGTGTTAAGCCAGGTTTTCTTCAAAATTCAAACCAAACAACATAATGTGACAGATTGTATTCAAAAGCAGATATGAGAATCAGCTGTCTTAAGCCAGGTGCTGAAAAGATTTACAAACATGTAAAACAATGCCCATCTTCTTACTAAATTTTTGTTTGTTTTGAAAATATAGTTATTTTTCATAGAAATGTTATTTATGTTCATATGCAATGAGTTTATGACTGATTTTAAATGAAGTAATATGTATTTTCAAATTTTTTCAGTTTTTGTTTCTAATATGGTATCAACAGATGTAATTCACAAAAGCAAAAGTTCTTTGGGATTCCCCATGATTTTTAAGAGTTTAAAGGGGACCAAAAAATTTGAAAACTGCTGATCTAAAGCAAATGGAGAATGGTTATGAATAATCTGTAAATGGATAATTTAAAACTACAGCCACCACTGAATTGTACACTTTAAAATGGTTAATGGTTAGTTTTATGTCATGTGAATTTTATTTCAATAAAAAAATGTAACCACTAAAGTGAAATATATGAATTCTAAATTAGCAAAAGTAACAGGGACACACACAAAGAAAATATAGACTGAAAGATTTTTAAGGTTTGAACAGAAGGCATAACTAAAAAATTGTGACAGAATGAAAACCAAACTATCTTATCAATATATTTATATGTTGATATTTATATAAGCTAAACTTACAAACTAAAAGAAAATCACTAAGAAAATATTGGTTAGAAACCTGATGAGTGGTCAGCCCCATGCCTGGCTAATAACTGATGGCCTGTCTCAAAGGGTGTGCTAGTCATTCATAAAAAGAAAAGACTTGAAAGGTTATATCACAGAATAATACATATATCTAAACTACATACAAAAAACACACCAAAACAAAGTGATTCAGAAAGGTTGAGGGTAGAAGTTAAAATTCAGGAGTCTCAATCTTAAAATCTTAATAGCAGATAAGGTCAAATTCAGGACAAAAAGCATCAAAGGGGGCCAAAACAGAGCCCCTTATAATGATAAAGGATGCCATCCACAATGAAGACCCAGCATCTACAAACACCTATGCACCAAACAACAAAGCATTGACATTCGTAAAGGAAAATCTTTGGAAAATTCAAGGAAAAATAGAGAGAAATGCAATTCACCTTTTTCCAGATGTCCACAGAAGTTTCAATATTAGGAAATCTATTAATATAATTCATCACATACTAAATCAAAAGAAATGTAATATGACCATCTTTATGCTGAAAAAGCATTGATAAAACTCATTAGCCATATTTTTGTTTTTAAAATCTCTAAAAAACTACCAGATTGGTACTTAATATAATAAAATATATCCATTTCATCCCAAAGGTTTGCATTATACTTATTAGAACAATACTTCTAAGCATCCATTAAATTTAAGATGACAAAGATTTCCACTCTCACCACTATGATCGAACATTATCTTAGAGATACTCACCAATGCAATTAAATAAGAGAAAGAGGTAAGATATATAAACATTGAGAAGGAGCTAAATTATTGTTATTTACAGATGATATGATTATACAGCTGAAAATTCCAAGAAAAGTAATTGGAAAACTATTACTCATAATGATAGAATTCACCAAGGGAGCTAGAATAAAATTGGCATGTAGAAGTCAATAGCCTTTATGTATTAAAACAAAATTCATTAAAAGCTATAATAAAAGGATGATTAAAATACCTACCAAAAAAAAAAACCTAAGAAATGTTCAAACTCTACTTTTAAAAGAAACACTAAAATAGAACTAGACATAAAAGAAGCCTTAAATATATGTATATGTATACCATGTTTTAGGATAGGAAGGCTAGACAACATCAAGATATTAATTATTCTCATAAAAGATATCAGTTGGATGTTATGAGGAACCAGATAAGCTGATTCAAAAATTCTCATGAAAAAGAAGATTGGTGAGTGACTAATCCTACCAGATAGTAAAATGTGTTAAAATTATAATAATTTTTAAATTGTGGTACAGGTGCATTCATACAAAGGTCAATGGCGGGGGAAGAAGATCTCAAATACATAGGGAAATTTACTACATGATAAAGTTGAAATGTCTCATTAAAGGAGAAGAAAAATTATACAATAAATGAAGGGAAAAGTTGAATCCCTACCTTATGTTTTGAAGAAAAATAATTTCCAGATGGATCAAAGATTTAATGTGAAAAATGGAACCATAAAAGTACTAGAAGGAAACAGAATTATTTAAATCTCAGGATGGCCAGGTTTTCTGAGTATGTTAAAACACACACAAACACACACCCAAAAAACTTGAAAATTTTGACTACATCAATGTATTTTAAATTACGTGCTGTAAAAATCATATAAAGTTGAAAGACACAAAAGAGTAGGAAGATATGTGCATTTCATATTACAGAAGAAACTAATTAATGTGTAAAGAGCTTTAACATGTAAAGAGCTTCTATAAGCCAATCAGAAGGCCAACCACCAAAAAGAAAAAAACAGATCAGTATTATAAACAAACAACTCACAGAAAGGGAAAAGCACATTTCTTAAACATTTGAAGAAACGTTCAGCCTTAATTAAAGAAAATGCAAACTAAAACTAAAATGAGATTTCTTTTTTTACCTATCATATTGACAAAGATCAAAATATTTATCAACACCATGTTGACAAGGGTGTGAGAAAAGAGGCAGCTCCGTGTGCTGGCTGAGAGCATGGACTCAGGGGCCAGAATGTCCAAGTCTGAGTTTCAGTTTCATCACTTAATAGACTTGGGAAAATGACTGAGGCTAATCTCTCTAAGCCTCAATTTCCTCATCTGTAAAATGGGACTGTTCTGAATATGGAGTTAGTCAAGTGCCTAGAATAGATGTGTTAAATGTGATGCTAAATAAAATGCCTGTGACATATATGTTATATGTGATGCTAAATAAAATGAAATAAATATATTGCTGGTGAAAGTTTAAATTGGCACAAATTCTATGAAGGAAAAAGTTAGTCTATTAAAATTAGAAATGCATACAGCTTCTGAATAGCAATTCTACTTCCAGAATTTTATACTACAAATGTGTTCTCATGTGAGTAAAATGCACATAAGACATATTCATTACAGCATTGTTTGAAATTTTTAAAGACTGAAAGCAGCCTAAATGTCATTGCTCAGGACTGGTAAGCAAATTAAGGTGCATCCTCATAAAGGAAATTAGAGAGAAAACAAGACAAACCCAAGAAAAAACAAGGAAGAAAATAAAGGCAGGAAAAAGCAGAGATTACTGAACTAGAAAAGAAGGGGAAAGCACCAGTAACTAATATGATATCTTCTGGTTTTGTTTTGTGTGAGAAAATAGATAAATCTCTGGAAAATGTAACTCAAAAAGTAAGAAAGAAAACAAACAAAAACGTGCAAATTATAAGAGTATTATGTATATTTTTTGTTAATATATTTTGAACACTCAACAAAATGGGACATTTTTCCAGGAAGATATAAATTATAAAAATTCTAGAAAGTCTCAATGAAGAATAACAATGCAAGGAAATTTTAAATTTTAATTTAAAAACCTCTAAATGGTTCCAGGCTCAGATGGCTTTAAATAATACATCCCTCCAGTGCCAGATAAACTGTTCCAGACCATCAAAGCAAGTCCCAACTTTTGTTTTATAATAACATTTAACCTTGAATCAAAACCTACCAGCAGGATATTAAAGAAAACCACTTTGCATGTCTTATTAATAGACATGCAAAGTCCCTTTTCTCATTGCACAAGGGACACAAGTTCCCTGTGGGGAGCAGGGCTGTGGGGAAGCAGAGACACACACATAAATGCACACCACACACCTAGGACAGTGCTCTAAGTGACAGCAACAGGCACCTAAGGACATGTTGCAGGGACTTATATCTATGTACACACATGCACAACACCCGCACACACACATCTATGGACACATGCATACACACACACACATAGCATGCATGGGTGCACACATAGCTATGCACACACACGCATGCACACACCTACATACACCTATGTACATGCATATATACACACGTGCATACTCACAGCCCCTCTTCATCAGCTTCCTGTACTCAAGCTCCACGGATCATCCCCATCCCCTCTGTTATGGGTTGAATTGTGCCCCCCAAAAATACATATTCAGGTCCTAACTCCCAGTACCTGTGAATGTGACACTGGCTGAGGGGCCTGAGGAAGTGATATTTGAGCCAAGAGAGAGGAAAGTGAAGGCTCTCATGAGAGGAGGAGAACGTGGGGTGGCATGAACTTAGGCAGAGGGGACACCAGCGCAAGGAGCTGCGATGGNAAGGCTCTCATGAGAGGAGGAGAACGTGGGGTGGCATGAACTTAGGCAGAGGGGACACCAGCGCAAGGAGCTGCGATGGGTGGATTATGGGCTGTAAACGTATCAGTCTCCTGTGGCGACTGTAACAAAGTACACAACCCTGGTGGCTTAAAAAATAGATATTTAGTCACTCAAATTCTGAAGCCAGAAGTCCCAAATCAAGCCTCTCTGAAGGCTCAGGGGAGGGTCCCCCCATGCCTGTTCCAGCTTCTGGTGGCTGCGGGCAATCCTTGGCGTTTGTTGGCATGTGGCAGCATCACTGCAATCTCTGCTTCCATCATCACATGACCTTCTACCTGTGTGTCTGTGTCCACACTTCTCTCTTCTTATAAGGACACCAGTCATGGATGAGGGCCCACCCTCCTCTAGGATGGCCTCGTCTTAACCTGATTACATCTGCAAGACCCTATTTCCAAATAAAGTCACATTCACAGGTACTGGGAGTTAGGACTTGAACACGTATTTTGGGGGGGAGCACAACTCAACCCACAACAGAGGGGATGGGGCAGATCCATGGAGCTCGAGTACAGAAAGCTGATGAAGAGGGGCTGTGTGTATGTACGCGTGTGTATATGCACGTACATAGGTGTACGTAGGTGTGTGCATGCGTGTGTGTGCATAGCTATGTGTGCACCCATGCGTGTTACATGTGTGTGCATAAAAGTGTATATGCATGTGTCTGTAGATGTGTGGTTGTGCATGCATGTGTATACATAAGTATGTGTAGGTGTGCTGCATTGTGTGTGCATGTGTGTACACAGGTATGTGCATATGTACATGTGCATTACATAGATGTGTGTAGGTGCACTGCATGTGTCCATGTGTGTATATATATT
>NW_007731825.1:80010-81564 GCF_000696425.1 Galeopterus variegatus
ACATGTGCATTACATAGATGTGTGTAGGTGCACTGCATGTGTCCATGTGTGTATATATATTGCATGTGTGTACATAGGTATGTGTGTATATATATTGCATGTGTGTGCATATAGATGTGTGTGTGTACATAAGGGGGGAGTGGGTGGGAGAAATGAACAACAGATCAGATTTGACATCCTCAAAGATCACTGTGACTACAAAGGGGATGAGGGACTCGGGGTGACAGGGCTGGCCTTGGTTGCAAGGCTACTGCCGGTGTCCAGGAGAGGAGTGGTGTGGCATAGACAGCGGAGGTGCTCACTAGTCAAAGGAGCAGTGGGAGGGGTGTTGAGGCAGGAGCTCGGCAGCCCCGCCTGGTGCATGGGTACGGCGGGGACACAGAGGAGGTGCAGGTGAGAGCTGGCTGTCTGATGCCTGGAACTGAGTGCACGGGGAAGACTTCCACTGGAGGGGCCGGGTTTGGGCCGGTGAGAAGACAGCAGAGCCTGTGATACTTTGGGGCACTTCGAGGTTGTGGAGCCTTTGATACATCCATGTGGAGGTGTCAGCGGGCAGTTCTGTACTGGGACGCAGGCTCCCTGGAGCAGGTGTGGCTGGAGATCTATACCTGGGACCTGCATGTATCTGGACACGATTCTGAAACCCATGGAATCTGTGAGATTTGAGTGGAGAAAATGAATAAGGAAAAAAGGGGGCTAGCAGGGGGCCCTGAGAAACTCCAACATGAATGTCCATCTAGAAGGAGATGTGCCAGCACAGGTGCCAGAAAAGGGCTGCCACGTGATGGGCAGAGACGGGCAGGATGAGGACAGAGGGACATGGGACAGTGGAAGAGGTGCAGGTAACTGGCAGTATCTAACAAGATGTGTCCCATGAGAGGAGGCTGAGGACTGCCCATGTGCTTTGGAGTGCCAGGTCACTGGGGACTTCGGAGTGAGCCAGGTCTGTGGGCAGTGGAGGTGGGCGTCCAGGTACAGCGGGTCAGGGGTGAGAGGGAAGAGCAGGCTAGGGACAGTGCAGGAGGCCAAAGATTTGGGAGAGAGAAAGAATAATCAACAAAAAGTCCTGGAGAAGATGAAAGAGGATGGAGCCCTCCTATTGCGAGGGAAGAAATGTTAGCAAAGTGAGCTAAACCCACGCCTCCACACAGACAAAACCAAGGCAGGCCCACCTGAGCAATGCCAGGACGGCTTCAGAACAGGAGGCATGTTAAGATACACACCAATCCCATCAACAGTCTCATAAGGAAACTTCCTGCCACCTCCCCCACCTCCCACCCCCAGCCCCCACTGATGTCCAGATGACAACTGCTGCAAGGCCACCTTTCCCAACGGTGACATGTCGAAGGCATTCCCATGAACAACGGGTGCAAGCCAAGGTCACCACTACTACGTCTTCCTTTTCTAAGGTCTTAGCAGATGCCTCAAAGCATCAGATGCACCTAATAGATATAATGACTAGAAAGGAAGAAATACAGTGTCAAGTTTACCAAGGACATAATGACAAACACCAAGAAAGCCCAAAAGCAGTTACATTTTTTTTTTTTTTTTACA
>NW_007731825.1:82251-83062 GCF_000696425.1 Galeopterus variegatus
AAAAAAAAAATTCAGTACTGCGTGAAGAAAAAGTATAAGCTGTACTGAGAAAATATGGAAGAATATGAAAGACCATGCGATACTGATGGGAAGTCTTAACATCGTAAATATATCAACGCTCTCAAAGTATTTCAAATATTTGGCCAATCCCAGCCGAAGTCCTAATTTAAAAACAACAGCAAAACTGTGCAACAGTACTGCCAAGTACATCCTGAGGCATGAGCAGAAGATAACTGAACGGGAAATTTAGGAAAGACGAGAAATGAGGAATAACTTTCCCTGCCAGCTACTGGAATACATATTTAAAGCAGCACTAGTTAGACACTGTCCTACCAGCACGAAAGCAACGGGCAGACGAATGAGCCGAGACACAGACCTGAAACAGACCTCAGTATATCTAACAACTTGACACCCTATAGACGAACTATCCGAAATTATTTCAGGAGGTGACGAAAATGTTCTCAAGCTGATTTATGGTGACAGTTGCACAACGTGCTAAAATAACTTAAATCATTGAAATGTACACTACAAAAGGGTGAATTAAATGATATGCAAAATATGCCTTAATAAAGTGGGGTAGGGTGGGAGGATTCTGGGAGACTTCCAGATCAAGGTGGTGGACTCAACTCAGGGGCCCTGCTCCTCAGATCCCACCTGAGTCATTTTTTTTTCTTTTTTTCTTTGACTTTTTTTCTTCTTCTCAGTAGTAAGATGACCATCTATGTGATTTAAGAATATAAATGTAAATGACAGTACTGGGACACAGAGAAGAGTGAATGAGTGGATCAGAAATTCTGAGAACATCCTAGAA
>NW_007731825.1:83347-97356 GCF_000696425.1 Galeopterus variegatus
CAGTACTGGGACACAGAGAAGAGTGAATGAGTGGATCAGAAATTCTGAGAACATCCTAGAATCAATCACGTGGATGCAATAGACTGATACAGAAATAGGACTGCGCAGAAAAGAAGGCAACCCAGGCACTGGAGGAGGCCGCCGCAGAAACGGACACTGATTTCACCATGAGCAATCCCCAAACCCCAAAGACGAGGCAGATACAAGCTGGAAGAGGAAGTTGCCCTGGATCTAAGAAAGACAAATGAGAGGCTGCAGGAGCCCAGCTAGCCCCTTCCCCACAGCAGGGGCAGCATCTGGTCCAGGGTACCTGTGATGTGACCACTGAAAATAATTACTCCAATAAAGCTGGGGTGTGCCCCAGAGGGGCTGCCACCATGGGCTAGAGCAGAGATTGGCAAACCACGACCCAGGGGCCGAGTCCCACGCCAGTGTCTGTAAAGTCCTGTTGGCACACAGCTGGACCCAGGCTACATATTGTCTGTGGGTGGCTTATGCTACAATGGCAGAGCTGAGTGGTTGCAGCAAAGATCGTATGGCCTGCAAAGCTGAAAATATTTACTCTGTTGTCCCTTACAAAAAAAGTTGTCAACTCCCAGACTTATGCTACAATGGCAGAGCTGAGTGGTTGCAGCAAAGATCGTATGGCCTGCAAAGCTGAACATATTTACTCTGTTGTCCCTTACAAAAAAAGTTGTCAACTCCCAGAATTGAGAGAAAAGCATGGTGCAGCTACCAGGGCCACTGCAGGTCACTTCATCAGAAAGGGATAAAAATACACTTATCTACAAAACAAGTGGCTCCACGGGGCAGTTCAATCCTCTAAATCACATCTCCAAAATGACCTGGTGGTCAGCTAATCCGCAGTGAATCAGGATTAGTGCAGGAAACAGAAGAGAATGTTAAATTTCTAATTAGCATCCACAGAGAGACTCAAAAGGATATTGCATCCGTAAAATTGGAACTGGCCCCAGTTTTTTAAGTAGGGGATTAAAGAACAAGAAAGAGATCTTTGAAATTGAAAACATGATTATTGAAATAATAGGAGCTTTGAATAATACGGCCGAGACGCAAACTGGCAAGTTAGAAGGCAAAGCCATTAGGGTCTCTTGGAGTGTCAAGAGAAGTGAGAGAGACAGGAATTATGAGCACTAGGTTAGGAGACGTAGACTGCAGATCCAGGAGAAGTGATATTATTCCAGTGGGGATCCAAAGGAGAGTGGGGGGAAGAAGTAATTGAAGAAATAAGAGAAGAAAATTTCCTCTGAAATGGAAAAAGATCATGGTGTACTGATAAGAAATAATGGGAAAATGACACACCGCTACATGTATCCTACTCAATGGATTAAAAAGTCCTTTAAGCTGCCAGTGTAAAAATGATAATAATAATAGATTACCTTTAAAAAGAATAAAAATCCCACTCACACTGGTCATTCTTACCTTCAATCCAAAAATGCTAGAAGATAACATGTGTGTACTAACTACAAAGTTCTGAGGAAACAGGATTTCAGAACTAGAACGCTAGGAGGGACGTCACCACCATAGCAGAACAGGACCCTCCTGACTCTCCCTCCACCCACGGACACACCAAATAAAGATCTACCCACAGATCAGCTCCTCTGAGAGAAAGTCAGAGGCCAACCAAGAGACTCCCACCCACGAGGCAATTGAGGGAACACCCAGTTCAGGTACACAAGGGAAGCCGAGGCACGGGAGAGCACAGACCCCACCCCAGGCATGTGCCATTCGGGTGGGAAAGGAGTCCCCACCACCCAGTCTCTCCCTGTGGAAGGAGGGTCTGGACACCACACAGGGGCCCTCACCCCAAGTCTCCTCCTGATTTGGCTCTTAGGCCCCCAGCAGTGAGAGTGGTGCTGATTAGAACACACGCATCCCTCCAGACATAGGAAATAAAGCAGTGGCTTTATAGGAATGTGCAAGTCCCTTAAGAGACCCCACCCCCTTGAGAGCAGTGCCAAGAAGGGGCCTTAAAAATGCAGCCCCCCATTCCCCTCTGGAAGAGGTATATGAAACCCTCCAGTGGCTGCTGGGCAGCCTGGCTTCCACCTAACTTATATCAAGAGTTAGAGAAACAGTCATTTATTAACCCTCAGCCAGTCTGGGAAGAGATTCTCTCACACGAGCAACTGCACCACAAACCCAACAGCTCTGGGGGTAGAAGGCACAGGAGGTACACATGTGTCTCTCTAGAAAGCAGATTAAAGTGGTATCTTTAAACAGGTGTGCAAGTATCTCCAGGGACTTCATCTCCCTAGAGCAGCTTACAGAAGAGGCCTAAAAAAATTAAAATTGCAACTCTTGCTTCTGTTTGGTCCTGGACTTTCAGGTGTTTAGGACATACACTGGGGGCCCCAATAGTTAAAGCTACCGCCTGAAGGACTCTATTCTAAAACTAGCAGCTCTGGGAACAGAACAGACTAGGCATATGCAAGTCTGCCTTTATCCCAGACAAAGAGGTGGTTTAAAGCAGGGGCCAAACACTTCCAGAAGCTACACCTCCCTTAGCAGAGCAGAAAGGGGAAGGACCATGAAGCTCTCACATTCTCTCTGGAAGGGGCTCATGACACATATTCCCAGTGGCTACTTGACATCCTCATCTCTATTCGACTTGCATCGGGGAGCTCACAGGGCAAAAAATCAATAGGCCTTTGGTAGCCAAAGCCAGAGTTCAGCACTTCACGAGATCTCCAGCCCAGCTTACCCCAGAAATAAATTGAGGCTTATCCAGTCTTTCTGGTACAAGCTTGGCCATGCACCAAGCACCACAACCACCATTGCACCCACCTAAAGGACATTCTTTTTAACCACCTAGCTTTGGAAGTCAAGAGGGCTTTGCAATGGTGAGTGACCCAAGACCAAAGAAAACAAGCAGGTGGACGTATAACAGGCCCACTCCCAGCAGCTATCCCTCCAGGATCAGAAGGTGCAGCATAAATGTGAGTACAGGCATTTGCCACAGATTCTCTCCCCAGCTTAGTACAGACAGAGTGGGAGATAAACACCTGCACCCAGCCCTACCATGAAGTTAGAAAGAACCAGAACTCACATCCAACACTCCAGACTTTCCAGGTACATCTAAAGAGCCTTGCTCCTATTATACCAGTCTCAGGGTACCAACAGGACATGACACATCTTAAGCTCCAGAAGGCCACCAAAAACAGAGATAGCAGTCTATACAAATAAAAAGATTAGAAAGGCGCCTTAAAACCTTTGGTCAAACAGATTGGTGAAAACTTTGTCCTACACAAGGCTGGTCTAACAGATGAAGAGAGGTAGGTGTCTTATCTAATGTGCAGAAACCAACACAGAGAACCAAGCAAGATTAAGAAACAGGGGAATATATTCCAAATAAAAAAGATAAACAGACTCAAATGAGGTGGGGTTTTGTGATTTACTCAACAGGGAATTCAAAATAATGATCATAAAGATGTGAACAGAGGTCAAGACAGCAATGCAGAAACAAGCTGAGAACTTCAATAAAGAGGTAGAAAGTATTAAAAAGTACCAAGCGGAAATTATAGGTCTATAGAGCACTATAACCAAACTGTAAATTTTAATAGGGTGGTTCAACAATAGATTTGATCAACCAGAAGAAAGGATCAGTGAACTTGAAGACAGATCACTGGAAATGATCCAATCTGAGGAGCAAAAAGAAGAAAAGAGTGAAATTAGCTTAAGAGACTTCTGGGATAAAAACAAGTAGAACTTATGCATAATTAAAATGCCAAAAGGAGACAAAAGAGAGATAAGAACAGAAAACATATACAAGGAAATAATGACAGAAAACTTCCCAAGTCTGGGGAAGTAATTAGATAGCCAGATCCAGGAAGCCCATAGGTCATTCAATAAGACGAATCCAAAAAGACCCATATGATGGCAAAGCATAGTCAAAATGTCAAAAGTTAAAGACAAACAGAGAGTATTAAAAGCAGCAAGGGAAAAGTAAATCATTACACATAGGAGAACTCCTGTAAGAGTATTAGTGAACTTCTCAGCAGAAACCTTATAAGCCAGAACAGGGTGGGATGTTACATTTAAAATCCTGAAAGAAAAAGACTGCCAACCAAGAGTACTATATCCAGCAAGACGATAAAACAATTGTTAATATATGTATACACCCAATACTGGAGCACTCAAATATATAAAACAAATGTTAATAGATCTAAAGGGAGAAATAGTCTGCAATACAATAATAGGGGACTTCAACACCTCACTTACAGCAATGGACAGAACATCCAGACAGAAAATCAACAAAGAGGGGCCGGCCCGGTGGCGCACTGGATAAGTGCGCCGCTTGGGAAGCGCGGCGGTGCTCCCGCCCGAGGGTTCGGATCCCACATACAGACCGGTTCCCGCTCACTGGCTGAGCGAGGCACGGGAGCGACACCGAGGGTTGCAATCCTGTTGCCGGTCCCCGGTCTGGTGCGGGGGCAACACTGAGGATTGCAATCCGTTGCCGGACACGGAAAAAGACAAAAGACAAAAAAAAAAAGGAAAATCAACAAAGAAACATAAGTTAAACTAAAGTCTATACCAAGCAAATATAACTTAACTGATATTTACAGGACATTTCATCCAACACCAACAGAATACACATACTTCTCATCAACATATATAACATTCTCTAGGATAAAACATATGTTAGGCCACAAAACAAATCTCAACAAATTTTTAAAAATCAAAATCATACCAAGTATCTTTTCTGACCACAATGGACTAAAACTAGAAACCAATAACAAGAGAAACTTTGGAAACTGTGCACATATGTGGAAATTAAACAACATGCTCCTAAACAACCAATGGATCAATGAAGAAATCAAGAAAGAAATTTTTTAATTTCTTGAAATAAATGAAAATGGAAACACACAGCACACCAAAACCTGTGGGATACAGCAGAAGCAGTAGGAAGAGGGAAGTTTGTTGCAATAAATCGCACTCGGGAGAGTGCGGTGCTGGGAGCACAGCGACGCTCGCGACGCTCCCACCGCAGGTTTGGTTGGATCCTATATAGGACTGGCCGGTGCACTCACTGCCTGAGCATGGTGTGGGCGACACCACACCAAGGGTTGCGATCCCCTTACCAGTCACGAAAAAGACAAAAAAAAAAATTAGAAAAACTTCCAATAAATAACCTAATGATGCACCTCAAGGAACTAGAAAAGCAAGAACAAATCAAACCCAAAATTAGTAGAAGGAAAGGAACAATAAAGAGCAAAGCAGAAATAATTGAAATTGAGACTAAAATACAAGAGATCAACAAAAGTTGGTTATCTGAAAAGATAAACAAAATCAACAAACTTTTAGCTAGAATAAGAAAAAAAGAGAGAAGACCCAAATAAATAAAAGCAGAGACAAAAAAACACATTACAACTGATACCACTGAAATACAAAGCATCATGAGTGACTATTATGAGCAACTACATGACAACAAATTGGAAAACCTAGAAGAAATGAATAAATTCCTGGACACATACAACCTACCAAGATCGAACCATGAAGAAATAGAAAAACTAAAGACCAATAATGAGTAACAAGATGGAATGAATGAGTAATAAAAAGTCTCCCCAAAAGAAAGTCCAGGACCAAACAGTTTTACTGCTGAATTTTACCAAACTTTTAAAGAAGAACTAATGCCAATTCTTAAACTATTCCAAAAAGTTGAAGGGGAAGAAATTCTTTCAAACTTATTCTATGAGGCCAGCATTAGTCTAATACTTGAAAAAAAAGACAAGAACACAACAACAAAAAAATAAAACTATAGGCCAATATCCCTGATGAACATAAACATATAGATAGCCACAAAAAAATACTAGCAAACCAAATCCAACATCACATCAAAATGATTATACATCATGATCAAGTGGGACTTATCCCAAGGATGAAAGAATGCTTCAACATATGCAAATCAATAAATGTGATACATCACATCAACAGAATGAAGGATAAAAACATGATCATCTCAATAGATATGGAAAAAGCATTTGATAAAATTTAACATCCAGTCTTGATAAAAGCTCTCAACAAATTAGGTATAGAAGGAATGTACCTCAAAACGATAAAGGCCATATATGACAAACCCACAGCTAACATCATACTGAATGGGGAAAAGCTGAAAGTCTTTCCTCTAAGATATGGAACAAAGCAAGGATGCCCACTTTCACCACTTTTAACAACACGGTACTGGAAGTCCTATCAGAGCAATTAGGCAAGAAAAAGAAATAAAGAGCATCTAAATCAGAAAGGACAAAGTCAAATTTTCCTTGTTTGCAGATGACGTGATTTAGGAAAACCTAAAGACTCCACCAGAAAACTGTTAGAACTGATAAATGAATTCACTAAAGTTCCAGGGTGCAAAATCAACACACAAAAATCAGTAGCCTTTTTATAGGCCAATAGCGAACAATCTATAAAAGGAAACAAGGAAGCAACCCCATTTACAATTGCTACCAAAAAATAAAATACCTAGGAGTAAATTTGACCAAGGAAGTGAAAGGTCTCTGCAATTAAACTATATAAAACACTGCTGAAAGAAATTGAAAAATACAAAAAAAAAAAAAATGGAAAAATTTCTCCTATTCATGGATTGGAAGAATTAATATTGTTAAAATATCCATAACACCCAAAGCAATCTACAGATTCAATGCAATCTCTGTCAAATTACCAATGACATATTTGATATAAATAGAAAAAAAAATCCTAAAATTCATATGGAACCACAAAAGACCCTAAATAGCCAAAGCAATTATGAGCAGTCTTCAGCAAAAAGAACAAAGCTCGAGGCATCACATTACCAGACTTCAAAATACTACAAAGCTATAGTAACCAAAACGGCATGGTACTGGCATTAAAAACAGACACGTAGACCAATGGAACAGAATAGAGAACCCAAAAATAAATCCACACATTTATAGTCAACTCATTTTTGACAAAGGTGCTAAGAACACACACTGGGGAGAAGACAGTCTCTTCAATAAGTGGTGCTGGGAAAACTGTATATCCATGTGCAGAAGAATAAAACTGGACCCCTACCTTTCACCATATACAAAAATGAACTCAACATGGATTAAAGACTTAAAGGTAAGATCCTAAACTATGAAACTACTTAAAGAAAACATTGAGGAAATGCTTCAGGACATTAGTCTGGGCAAAGACTTTGGGGTGAGACTTCAAAAGCACAGGCACAATTCTCTGCCCTGCCATTCTCGCCATGTGACAGCCTGCACTGCTGTCGAGTCACCTCACCAGCTGTGCTCCCTGCACCGTGGACTTCCCAGCCTCCGAAACTTTATGGCACCATGAACAGGATAATAAAGCCATCCTGATCTTCTGGAACTCACAAATGAAGGAGACCAGAACCTAACAAGCTGGCATAATGAAAATGGGAGATGGGGCCATGGGCCTCAGCCCCTCTGCCACCACCAGCCAGCAACCAAGCCAACCCTAAGCCCGGGAGTCCTACGATGGGAGCTGTGGGCTTAGCCCCATCCCTAACCACACATCTAGGCCAGCAACAGAACCATCCAACACCCAAGATCCTGAGACAGGCCGGGCCAGCCCTGCCCCCACCCACGACCAGATCCTAGACTGTACTTATCAACCACGGGGGTTTCATTGGGGTGTGTGACTTATCTGCTCATGTCCTTCACCAAATTTCTGCTTAGATTTTCTAATTCATTTTTAAGAGTTCTTTTTGCAATAAAAATGTTAATTTCTGTGTGTTTTAAAAAATTTTAAAAAGTAGAGAGTAGAATAATGGTTACCAGAGTCTAGGAGGGGTTGGGGTGGGTGGGAAGATTAGGGGTGAGCTAAAGGGGACAAAACAATGCTATCTACCCTAAGCGAACCACTGTGCAGGATACGTGTTCACTGAAACACACTGTACCCCACACACACACACACACACAAAGGCACAGGCAACAAAAGCAAAGATAGACAATAGGATTATACAAAAACTAAAAAGCTTCCACACAGCAAAGGAAACAATCAACAGAGTGAAGAGACAGCCTGCAGAATGGGAGAAAATACTTTCAAACTACCTATCCAACAAGGGATTAACAACCAGAATACACAACACACTCAAAATGAGTAAGTGATCTGAATAAACATTTCTCAAAAGAAGACATATAAACGTCCAACAGGTATATGAACAGATGCTCAATATCACTAATCATCAGGGAAACGCAAATCAAACCACAATGAGATATCATCTCACCCCAGTTCAAATGGCTATTATCAAAAACACAAAAAGTAAATGCTGGCAAGGATGCAGAGAAAGGGGAACGCTGCCACACTGTCGGTGGGACTGTAAAGTATTACAGCCGTGGTGGAAAACAGTACGGGGGTTCCTCAAAAAACTGAAAAATAGAACTACCATATGATCCAGCAATCTCACTAATGAGGACAGACCCGAGAGAAAGGAAGTCAGTACGTCGGAGAGACATCTGCACTTGCGTGTTTACTGCAGTACAATTCATGATAGCCAAGCTGTGAAAGCAACCCGAGTGTTCACCAAAGGATGAACAAAGAAAATGGCTACATAAGAAAGAAATCCTTTCATCTGCAGCAACATGAATGCGCATGGGGGACATTATGTTAAGTGAAATAAGCCAGGCACAGACAAATACCACATGGTCTCACTCATAAGAGGGTACTGCAGAAAGTTCATGGGAATGTTTGTATTATCTTTTAATTCCATTTTCCGTGAGTTTTTTGAAGCACCCTCATATGCGGGAGCTGAGAGAGTTGATGTCATAGAAGTAGAGAGTAGAGATGTGGTTGCCAGAAGCTGGGAAGGTGGGGGGATGGAGAGAGGTTGGTTAATGGTACAAAATCACCGGCAGATAGCAGGGATAAGGCCTAGTGCTCCATAGCACAGTAGGGTGGCTGCAGTTAACGGTGATTTAATGAATACTCATATTTCAAAATAACTAGAAGAGTTTGAATGGTCCCAACAACAAAGAAAATGATAAACATTTGAGGTGAGGGTGTTCTAATTACCCTAATCTGATCATTACACATGGTATACGCGTATCAAAGTATCACACGTACCCTGTAAATATACACAATTATTATCTATCAATTAAAAAAAGAAAAGAGAAAAAAACTAGAATTCTATGTCCAGACAAAACGTAGTTCCATTGTGAGGGCAAAATGAATTTGTTTACCTATTTTCAAGGACTCAAAGAGTATACCATACAGAGCTCTTTCTGGGAATAAATAATCGTGACGTGTGATTCATTAGAAAGAAAAGAAGAAAGGATGACATTGAGCATTAAAACAATGGTGAGTGAATAGATCATTAAAGTTTACAGTAACGTTCAAATAATTATGGAGAAAATGAGGTTTAATACAGTCATTAGAAAATAATTCCCCAAATAGACAAGACATGATGTTCTTAATTTACATAATGTGAAACCAAAAAAAAAAAAAAAGGAGCATTCTGGAACTAAAATTCCGAATGATTGCTACAAAAGTTTGCCAAATGTCTTGTCCTGTTCAAGTGGTTATTTATGGATACTGATGAATTCTTGAGGTTGGTGGGAACGCAGCCGCCCTCTGTATCGGTGGGTTCTGCATCCACGGATTCAATGAATTGCATTGATTCAAAAATATTTTTTTAAAAAATCATGTCTGTACTGAACATGTACAGACTTTTTTCTTTGCCATTATTTCCCAAACAATACATTTTACAACTACTTACACAGCACTTACATTGTATTAGGTATTATAAGTAATCTAGAGATGATTTAAAGTATGTGGATGTGTGTAGTAATATGCAAATATTACACCATTTTATACCAGGGACTTGAGCATATGTGGGTTTTGTTATCCTCAGAAGTCCTGGAACCAATCCCCCACAGACGCCAAGGGATAACTGTATATGTTTTAATATTTTATTGATTAGGATTATTTTGATTGCATGGAGCAGAAACCCAACTCAACCCAGCTTAAGCAAAACTATGAATATACTGAAAGGACACTGGATTACGTCATAGCACCCAAGAAGAAGACTGTGTTTGGGTGCCAGGAACAAATAGGACTGGGGATTCAAACGCCAAAGGTCATCTGTGTCTCTCCATCCCTCACACCTTCCTGCCTCTGCACAACGGTGTGTTCTTCTTCCCTCCGAGTAGACCAGCTTCCTCTGCGTCTGAGACCCGCCAGTGCAGAGCATGGCCACGCACAGCCCCGCCCTTCACTTCTTCCTCCACAGGCACTCAGAGAGAGGTCGGATCCTGTTTTCTCAGCTCCAGTTCCATTACCTCTCGGAAAGACTCTAATTAGCAGAGCTTGGGTCAAGCGCCCACTCCGGACTCAACAAGCTAGAGCCACAAAGCAAGACTGCATTGTTTATGTGGCAGATCCAGACGCACAATGTGGGTCAACAAGGGAAGTCAAGTCCTGGAACACGGGTGCCAGGGCACACAAGCCCTAGCGACCACCACAGTCCACTCCTCATCTGCCCTGCACACACTAGCTCGCTCACACTCACATAAAATTCCCTAGAGACAGCTTCACCTCTTACGTCCTGTGAAAGCTCTGCCTACTGGGACTGTGGCCCTATACCAGGTCCAGGAATCTGGCCCGTCCTGGAGACGCAGGTGGTGAGAGGCACCTTGGGCTCCCCCTGGTGGCCGACCCCGTTGGCCACAGCCAGAGCCCAACAGCCTGGAGCGTCACTCGGCCCGCGCTGGAGACCACGGATACAATATGAGCCAAACAGACTCGCCCCTGTGCCCCAGGGACTGGAGGAAACATATAACTAATGCTTATAAATAACTGCATGGGTTTAAATTAATTCTCTAGGCTCTATGGCACCAAGTCATGTGGACACACTCAGCATTTACAACAGCAATGCCCATGTCTCTGGTGTGACAACGGTGTCTCTCATTGCTCTTTGGGAAAATACTTGGACACGTCCCTAAAGGAGATGAAATAGTTCAAATTAGGCTTTATTGGGGGGCTGTGGTTACTTCCATTTGTCCTCTACACCTTTGCATGGGCTGCTCCCTGCTCGGAATGCCGTACCCCAAGCAGCGCCTCTGTGACTCCTAGTCGTCGGTTAGCTACTGCTGCGTAACAAGGCTTGCCAAACTTAGTGGCTTAAAACAAGAACCATCTCTCTGTGGCTCTCAGTTCTGTTGTCAGTCAGGGCTCTGAGGGCAGTCCTGCTGGATGAGCTGGGGTCCTTCATGTGGTTGCAGTCACGAGATGCTCAACAGGGTCCCTGTCCCTCTCCATGAAGCCTCGGATCCTTCTGCATAATCTCTCCATGTGTCCACTCCAGCAAGGCAGCTGGGCTTTTACATGCCTGGGACTGACAGAGTCCCTTCTGCTGCCTTCTCCTGGTAAAAGGATGTCACAGCCCAGCTTAGGATCCGCCCTCTCCATGAAGCCTCGGATCCTTCTGCATAATCTCTCCATGTGTCCACTCCAGCAAGGCCGCTGGGCTTTTACATGCCTGGGGCTGACAGAGTCCCTTCTGCTGCCTTCTCCTGGTAAAAGGATGTCACAGCCCAGCTTAGGATCCGTGTGGCCGGGACTACTCAAGGGTATGAAGGCAGAGACTGACTGCCACACCTACCCACCCTTCAATAACCAGCAGAATCATTTCTGGAAAGGGTGAGCCAACACTTCCTCTGGGCTTTCAAAATCCTACCCGCATATTCTCAATCCAGTATTTTCCACCAGGTCCTCACAGTGTGTTCATAAAACTGTCCCCCCATGAGGCTGTGAGCTCCTCTGGGTCAGCGACTGTACCCCGAAATACCCAGCCCACAGCCTCACCCAGAGGAGCCTCCACTCGTGGGTGAATGAGCGGCTCCGTCCCACAACGTGATGCTGGTAGGTAAAGTCCCAAGACGAAAAGGAAAACGAGAAACAGGAGAGGATCGGCGAGTCCAGATCAGTTTCAGATCCACCTGGGCTGTGTGGGCTGTGAGTGGGCACAGAGCAGGCATTTCACTGCCCCGGTGGTACAGCCAGGGAGGCTGGTGGGCTTGGGTCCAGGGTGACCTGAGGGAGCCCACATCTCCACCCAGCTGGGGCTGGCACCCCAGGTGCCCGGCAGCCTTTGCCCACTCCTCATTCCCAGAGCTCCCTCCACTCCAGTGTCATCAGGACATATGAAAATAACTCAAGAAATAGCTCAACTTTCCCTTCTCCCTCCTCCCAAGGGCACCTGCCCCACCAGCACTGAGATCTGCCCCTGTACACCCTGGGCTAGAACTGCCTGCTACACACTAAGTAAAATGTCCTGGGAAGGGAAGAACAGGGGCCAAGAGGAAGTCACCCCAGATTGTAAGCAGGTCCACATTTACTGGCTACGCACGTATCTCTTGCCTCCTGATACCTACAGGGTTGAAGGGCCAGGTGTGCCAGGCCTATGCCTCCGTGTGCTTGAGGTGAGGAGACAGATGACACCACCCATGCCTCTTGGCCTTTTGTGGGCGCTGCACACAACGGTAGCACATGAACGAGCCACGTATTCTCACACCCTCCTATCTTCACACTTCCTAAAGGCCATTTCTTCCCTCTGCCATGGCCCTGATCCTCTCCAAGGACACACATGCATGGCACAGAGCTTGTCTGACATGGAGCCAGTGAGGTATGAAGCCTGAGTGACAGAGAGCTGGTGTGGCACAGAGCCGGCATAGTACATGGCCTACGTGGCCCTGGTGTGGCTCAGATCCTGCATGGTTCAGAGCTGGCGTGGCACAGAGCTAGTGCGGCACAGACCTGGTGTGGCACAGAACCAGCATGGTACAGAGCCTACATGGCCCTGGCATGGCACAGATCCTGCATGGCACAGAGCCAGCATGGCACAGAGCCAGCATGGCACAGAGCTGGTGTGGCACAGAGCTAGCACACATGGCGCCAGCACCCAGTGAGCCTCTGATGCTAACTCTGCAGACAAGAACAGAGATGGCACATGGTGCAGCTGGGGGCACGGTCTGCCGTTCTGGAGCAGGAGTGTCTCCCCCAGTGAACCCTCTCAGCTACCTCCAGAGGACTGCCTGGCCTGGCCCCCAGGGGTGGTTTGCAGGAGGCCTTGGCCCCTTCCTATAGTCTGCATTAGCTCTGCCCCCACCTCCCCAACCCCTGCCAGCCCCAATAAACACATTCAGTGGAAAGCACTGGGCTCTGAAACGAAGGCTCTGGTGTAGTCCCCAGGCCAGCCAGCTGCCCCAAGCCCTTCCTGGATAGAAATCCCAAAGATTCTGCTGGGCCAGACCCTCAGTCTCCAACCAGGGCTGCCTCGGGAGGCACCACAGGCTCAACACCTCCCAGCGCAGCTGGGGGACTGCTTGCCCCGGGGCCACTGGGGCCTGTTCCGCAACCTGCTGCTCCTCAGGTTTGGTGTCAGCTGGAGCCCAGCACAGCCCAGGTCCCCGCCGCTCTCCCTGCCCGCGCTCCTGCCCTCTCTCACCCGGAGGCAGGCAGGCTCCTCCGCGTCCCCACCCTCCTGTCCCTCTCCCGTTCCAATCCACCTTCTAGTCTGGGAGGAGACAGACCTCACAGGCATGTCCTGCCCTGAGTGGCTCCTCATCACCTCCAGGACCGAGTCCCTGGCCACTAAGCCAGCCCACAGGGCCTGCCCGAGCGGCCTGACTGTAACCCTGCCTGGCCCTCACCTGCGCACGTCTGTGCCTCTGTTTCAGCATCTGTCACATGGGGTTACTGTGGTTTCTACCTTACAGGGGGGTCGTGGTGGGAATGAAAACATTCCTCCTCCCAACCCCTAGGGGACCCTTACCCCAGGCCCCCGCCATATGCAGAGTCCACCCCTCCCACCCTTCAAGGGCATTGACCCTCAGCCCCCCACCTCCAGCATCACTCCCTGACCCTCTATGGCTCTCACCAACCCCCCACAGGCTGGACCACGCCCACTACCACGCCGTGCCCTGCAGCTCTTTCCTGCTCTTTCTAGCAGAACCCCAGGTGAGAAGGGAGGAGGGTGGCCTCTGCTCCCCCCCCGGCCCCACATC
>NW_007731825.1:97994-104224 GCF_000696425.1 Galeopterus variegatus
CCCCCGGCCCCACATCCCCCCAGCCCCTGGGGACAAGCGGGCATCCTCACGCCACCCACCACGCCACAGAAAGAAGTCCTCATGGCCCGGCTGCGGGGCTGGGAGACTGTGGGCTTTATTCCTGTGTATACTCCTGTCTTCCTGTCCCGCCCCTGCAGGTGACGGGCCTTGCTGACCCCTTCAGGGACACATGTGCCTTCACTCTGTAGTGATTTTCCACCCATAGGTCCATGTCCCCCCAACCATAAGAAACTCGAGGACAGGGCTGTGCACTGCAGGGAGGGCTGAGCACACTGAGTGGGCACAGCAATACTGCCCTTGACCCTGCAGGAAACGCCAGCTCATCAAACACTTACGTGCACCTGCATGTGCCAGGCACTGTTCCAGAAGCTTCCTATACGCTAACTCGTTTAATCCCTTAAATGCCCTATTTTTCAGAGAGGAAAACTAAGGCAGAGAGAGGTCAATGACATGACCTCCTGAGCTCACCTGCTCATCTGTGAAATGGGTAGAAGCAGCGTCACAGGATGTCCTGAGATGGGGTGTCTAGGGACAGAACTCCCGAAGCATTGTAGAAACGGTGTCCCCAGGCATGTGCATGTCCCTGCCTTTGCCTACTGTCCTCAACACTTTCATGTCCCCTGCAGGCTCACCGAGGAAAACATGAGGGGTCAGTAGGTTTCTTGGCCATGGGCAACAGAAACAGACAGGAGAACTCATGGGGAAGACTCCTGGGGACAGCAGGCAGGGAGAGGTGGGGACACCCAGGCAGGGGCTCCTGAGGAAGGGCCCCTCTCAAGCCCTCGTCCCTGGGCTCAGCAATCAAAGCTGAGGAGGCCATCAGACTGGTCTGGCAGGGACTGCGTGTCCACCCCTGGCTGGGACAGTTCCACCAGACAGCCCCACCACTCACCAGCTCAGGCTGGTTCCTAGAGAGCTGGGGGCTGGTCAGTAACACCCCCTACCCCCACCACTAAGGGGTCTGTACCTGCAACTGCCACCAAGGAAAGCCCTGAACATGCCCATAGGACTCATCTCTACCAGCCCCTCAACAGGGCACCCGTCCGTCTTTATAAGCAGAAAGTTCTGGGCTCAGGACCCACCGAGGCCCACCTCATTCCACTGGCAAACACCGAGCAGCCCCCAGAAGCATCGCTCCTGCTAATGCCCTGCTCAGGGCCTGGACAGCAGGACCCGGCCCTCACCTGTGTGTGGTCACCTCCCTGGGCCTGGCCCCAGCCCTCAATAAAAGCATACACAGGACTTATTCCCAGGGGCCCCTGTGGTGCGGGGGCCTCATCCTGCTCAGGGCGGGGGACAGTGTCGCTGTGCACATCCCCTCCAGAAGGAACAGAATCACATAAAGGAATCTGCCATGAGGGAAAGGGGCTGCACACGGCCGTTCAGGCCAGTAGGCCTGGCCCTGGCTGGTCGCCCGCAGGCCAGGAAGGGGTGGCCACTGTCCCCAAACTTGGTTCCCAGGGAGCCCGACCAACCCTGCCCTGCAGGTGCCCAGGACAGCCAGGTCAGAGCCCCAGTCCTGGTGTCCCCTGCTTCGTCTGTCTGCCCCTCCCCCGCCCTCACACTCCAGAGAGTTCCAGAAACGGAACACGCGGAGGAGTGAGAGCAACTTTCCTCATGACTTGAGATGCTGAGGCCCCGTGAACAGGAGCCGCACTGCCTGATGGATCCGTCCAGCCTCGTGGCAGGAAATGTCCCTGCTCGCCCCAGGGCGCACCAGAGCGGCCGCCCCACGGACCCAGGCCCAGGCAATGCCCCGGCCCAGGAAGGAGAACCGCGGGCGGGCGCCAGAGGCGACCCCGGGCCGAGAGCAGCAGGGCTGGGCAGAGGCTGGCAAGTGCCCCCGAGTCCGGGGCAACATCTCGGAGACAGAGCCAAGGGGCAGTTCAGAGGCACAGCGACAAATACGAGATCACGCAGCGCACACAGAAGCAGCTGCTCTGCTGACGAACACGTGGGCTCTGGAACCTTCCAGATGACGCGGGCCAGCCCCAGACAGCCTGGAGTCGATGCCGAAAACGGTTGTCGGGTCCGAATCCGGGCGGAGGCCCCCGGCCCTCCCCCGCCACGTCGTCCCTCCAGCCTGTGCGACGACGAGGACGTGGGGCTCGCTCCTCTGGGGACCGCCTGTCCTTGTCCTGAAGGCGATCTGACAGCTGTGAGCTGCCGCTCTGTTATCAGCCGTGGTACACTTTTCACGTGCTGTGGCAACATCCATTTGGGAAATGAATCTCTTTCAAAAGCAGCACTTGGGAGACAGAGATAAGGTGGCCTCGGGTCGGGTGCCGAGGCCTCCCAGCGGGACAGTGTGCCATCACGCCATCGTGCCATCACAGCCCCGTGGTCCCCACCCGCAGCCCCGACGACCCTGGTGTTCAGAGCCACACTGTGGAGGAGACTCAGCCCTGAACCCATTCCCATCTTGGAGGTAGGAACACTGAGGCCCAGCGAGGTTGGCCAGGGGACCATGGACTGACAGAGCTGGGACTCAGGTAACCTCTTCTCTATGACGCCCAGGCATGGAGCCCGGGCAGAGCGACACCCCAACCCGCAGCTGTCCCCGACACCTTAGGCAGAGGGCGTCCTCCGCCACGCGGGAAGTGGTGACAGGCCTGCGTTTGAGGAAGGTGGGGGTGGGGCGCGGAAGGGCAAGGCACAGACACACGAGGTGACATCGCGGGCTGGTTCCACACAGGGGCTCTGGCATGGGGCAGATCTGGATTTGGTGCCAGCCCCACCACTCACCAGCTGTGAGACCCCGAGAGCTTTCCCAACCATTGCGCATCCCAACTGCCTCCTCTGAACAAGACCATAGTGAAGTGTGGCTCCCTCGGGGAGTGCTGGGGACAGAAAATGAGATGACAATGACGTATTTAACCCGGTGCCTGGCACATGGTAAATGCTCAGTAGAAGTTCTCAGCCCTTGGTCCCTGTGTTAGTCACCTCCTGCTGCGTAACAGACTATCCCAGAACCTAGCAGCTTGCAGCAATAACAAACCTTCATCGAGCCACAGCTTCTGAGGGCCGGGAGTCAGGGAGCAGCTCAGCAGGGTGGTCCTGGCTCAGGTCCCTCCTGAGGTCGCCGTCACAATGTTGCCCGAGGCTGCCACCACCTGAAGGCTCGAATGGGGCTGGAGCATCTGCTTCCAGGAGGGCTGCTGGCAGGAGGCCGCGGCACCTCACCACGGTGGCCTCTCACAGGGCTGCTTGAGTGTCCCCACAGCACACAGTGGATGCCTACGGGCAACACACCCCAGAGAGGACAGAGGAGGCCACAGTGTCTTTCTGACCTGGTCCTGGAAGTCGCACGCACACAGCCCATCTGCCTATTCTACTCGCCAGAAGCAAGTTGCTGAGTCCAGCCACTGGCAAGGGCAGTAAACAAGGCCCTCCCCTGTGAAGGGACAGGCACCCGAGAGCTTGCCGGGCACATTATAAAACCACCAGGTCATTGCTGGAAGAATAAGACCAGTCTTCAGGGAAGGGACAAGGGAATTGTCTAGAAAGGCCTGCAAAGGAGCCAGAAAGGAGCCGAGAGTGACCCGCGATGTTCTTTGCACTTTCTGGTCAAGAGCACGGTTTTCACTGGCCCATTAGGCTTCAGAGTCAGGTCGCCCAGAATTTTTTCCAGCAGACAAAAGCCTCCAGAGCCGAATCGGTGTCTGGGTCTTTGTCACCCACATGCAACACTTCAGGACAGCTGGAGTCTGACACCCACCGGGCACGTTCCTTCCGCCTCTCCACACCACTGGCTTTCTCTGTCCTGAGAGGCCACTTGCTCCAGCCCCCCAGTGCCACCACTCCCAGGTCCCCTCCAAACCCCCAGTGCCACCACTCCCGGGTCCCCTCCAGCCCCCCAGTGCCATTGCTCTGGTCCCAACCTCCTCCCTCTGCTCCCTTGGCCTCAGCTGAAACAGACAAAGTGGCACTATGTCCAGGTGGCAAGAGCCAGAGGGCATCTCACGAGGGGAAGGAAACACCTGTCTGGGCCTTTATTTCCACATCAGGAGCTGGATAGTCACGTGCCAGCCAAAGAGGACCAGCTGAGACCCACAGAAACCGCCCGGAACTCAGGACTCGGAGAGCATCAGGCCCGCCGGGCCCCACACACACATCCACAGCGAGGGCTGCCGAGCGATACACTGACAGCAGCCGGCCCCCAAACACACACACACACACACACATGCACCACACACACACACACACGCACCACACAACACACATACCACACACACACACATGCACCACACACACACACGCGCACCACACACGCACCACACAACACACATACCACACACACCACACACATGCACCACACATGCCACACATGCCACACACACACCACACATGCACCACACATGCACCACACAACACACACAACACACACACGCACATGCACCACACACGTATCACACACGCACCACACAACACACACACCACACACATGCACCACACATGCACCACACACACCACACACCACACACACATGCACCATACACACACACCACACACACACACCACACATGCACCACACACACCACACATGCACCACACACACTACACACCACACACGTCACACACCACACACGCATCACACACACAGAACACACATCACACACCATACACTGCACACACAGACACACCACACACAAACCCCCCACACACATCACACACACACCACACACACACACCACACCACACACACCACACGCACATGCACTACACACGCACCACACATGCACCATACACGCACCACACACGCACCACACAACACACACACCATACACATGCACCACACACATGCACCACACATCACACACGCCACACACATGCACCATACACACACACCACACACGCACCACACACCACACCACACACACCACATACACACGCACATGCACCACACACGCACAACACACATCACACACCACACACACATCACACACACAGAGAACACACATCACACACAGACACACCACACACAAACCCCCACACACACATCACACACACACAGACACATCTCTCTCTCTCACACACACACACACACTACATACTATATCACATACCGTGTGCCCACACANAAACACACACACACACACACACATGCACCACACACGCACCACACATGCACACGCACCACACACGCACACACACCACACACACACGCACATGCACCACACACACATCCACGGCGAGGGCTGCCAAGTGATACACTGACAGCAGCCGGCCCCCAAACACACACACACACACATGCACCACACACGCACCACACACACACATGCACCACACACACATGCACCACACACGCACCACACACACACGCACATGCACCACACAACACACATACCACACACACCACACACATGCACCACACATGCACCACACACGCACCACGCATGCACCACACACGCACCACATGCACCACACATGCACCACACAACACACACACGCACATGCACCACACACGTATCACACAAGCACCACACAACACACACCACACACACGCACATGCACCACACACGTATCACACAAGCACCACACAACACACACACCACACACAACACACACATGGACCACACATGCACCACACATGCACCACACACACCACACACCACACACACATGCACCATACACACACACCACATATGCACCACACACCACACATGCACCACACACGCACCACACACGCACCACACACACTACACACACCACACACGTCACACACCACACACGCATCACACACACACAGAACACACATCACACACCATACACTGCACACACAGACACACCACACACAAACCCCACACACACATCACACACACACCACACACACCACACACACATGCATATGCACTACACACGCACCACACATGCACCATACACGCACCACACAACACACACACCATACACATGCACCACACACATGCACCATACACACCACACACGCCACACACGCCACACACATGCACCATACACACACCCCACACACGCACCACACACCACACACACGCACATGCACCACACACGCACCACACACGTCACACACCACACACGCATCACACACACAGAGAACACACATCACACAGACACACCACACACAAACCCCCCCACACACATCACACACACACCACACACACACAGACACATCTCTCTCTCTCTCACACACACACACACACTACATACTATATCACATACCGTGTGCCCACACA
>NW_007731825.1:104669-107125 GCF_000696425.1 Galeopterus variegatus
TCTCTCTCTCTCACACACACACACACACTACATACTATATCACATACCGTGTGCCCACACAAAATCAACCAAATAGTATTTCCTTCAGCTTGAAACCTGGGTGAAAGCACATTACCAACTTTTCTGATGAATATGGTTACAATCATCAACTCTGAGAAGTCACCATTCAATGAACCTCACCCACTCAGCCTCCCCACACCCCACAAGTGCCAGGATTATCCCATCTTATGGATGAGGAAGTCAAAGCCCAGACAGTAGAAGTGACCAGCCCAAAGTCACATAGCTGGTCAGTGGAGGGAAAAAATCAACCTTTGTCTGTCTGACTCCAAAGCCTGTGCTCCCTGCTAATTTTTCATCCTGCAGGTGACCCCAAATGTACAGGTCGGCCCAAGTTTCAAGGGAATAGTTCCCCCAAGAAAGATGATCCTTCAAATGAAGAACTAAATGTGTTTTCTCCTTTAGACATTCATACGACTCTTCATGCGAGTTCATCCACAGACCCCGAAAGCCCACAGCCGCGTCCTTCTCTGCCCTGCCCGCCCTCTGGGAGCCGCCGTCCCTGGCTCAGCAGCGTGGCCGCCACAGGCTGAGACGGTGTCAGCTGGCCGGCTGCACCACCAGCCTGGAGGCAAGGCGCTAATGAGCAAGAAACTGTCCTCCCCAAAGACAAGTCCCCAAATAATTGACCAGATGCCTAATGAATTCTAAAGCAAAGAATTTAGCTTAATGGCAGACTATAAAGTAAACAGGGGGAAACTAGCTCTTTCTCTGGTCCCCACTCAGCAGTAAATGACCGATGATCGGACCGTCTTCCTGAGTACCTGGCATTGTTAAGGACAAGCTGAAGCAGGGCACGCTGTGGGTGGCGGTGACCCTGCAAGGCAGGATGGGGGTCCTGGACAAAGTAACCACCCACAGCATGGACACGAATGCGTCTGCACAGGTGCGGGTCGGCAGGAAGGAAGGACCTTGGCGGGAGAGAAGGGGACCTGTCCTTGGGGGTGTGAGTCGGGCCACGAGTGACAGAAGGAAGGATGGCCACTGGAGAGGTATCCTCAAGCTTGGGAACACCACGATGGGTCAGACTGGAGGTCGCCAGGAGACCCCGTCAGGACCTTCAATCCTGAGTGTTCTCGTGGGAGGAACCGGAGCCATGTGGGGAGCCACACACTTCAGCCCAGAGGACACTCCAAATGACCCCTCCCCACAGAGCCTCTCTTGCTCCCTGGGCCGCTGCTTCAGTGACGTCCCCCACCTCTGCGCTCTCTGACCACCCCCATCCGACCCTGCTGCCGACGGATGCGTTGCTCACACATCCAGCTGACACTCCCTAGTGAGCGGGTCTGATCCTGCCAGAAAACACGTAGTGAGCGCTCATGGCGTGGCAGGCACATTCCGGGCACTGGGATTCAATGTGAGCAACGTGGGTGACACTCCAGTGGGAGGAGCCGGCATGAGCAGATGCACAGCACATCAGGTGGCCACAGTGCATGGGGACAAAGAATGCAGGGAAAGGGGCAGGGGATCGGGCTGGAGGACTCATCAAGGGGGGGTCAGTCACAGAACAACTCTGAACAGCTGACATTTGGGTGAAGAGCTAATGGAGACGCAGGCGTCCTGGGGGGTGGCGTCCCAGGCAGGAGGGTGGGCAGGTGGCCGGCGGCTTCCCCAGGAAAGGGGGGACGAGACGTGGGAGAGGGTGGGCTAGAAGGTGGGGGCCGAGGAAGCCGGGCCGGCTCTGTGAGCCTGTGGGGAGGCAGGGGAGTGGCCCGGGAGAGGAGGAAATGTGGACGATGCAGGACGGGGCCACGGCTGGAAGGAGTCCTTGAATAACACTGAAGAAAAATTGTCCACCAGACGCCTGTTAAAATGACGAGACAGGTCTCAGTCAAGCTGCCGCAGTGGGGGGACTTCAGTACAGAACCGCGCTCAGCCCGAACGCACGAAGCCGGCTGGGGACCTGGAGCCCAGCAGCAGGGGGAGGCGTCAGCAGATTGAAATTATTCGGAGGGACTTGGTCTGATGGCGGGGTGGGGCCCCCCATAGCTGGCTGAGCAGGGGCCTCTGCTGCAGCTCGCTCAGCGGGCCGAGGGCGAGACCAGCCACCTGGGCAAGGACAGAGTCTCTGGTGACAGGAGAGAAGGGTGGGCCCCTGTGCACGAGGGGAGGGGACCAAGAGAAGGTGGAGAGCCCAGGGCAGGCGGAGTGGCTTGGTGGGTGCGGTCAGTGGCCCTGTGGCATGGCTGCTGCCCTGGAGACGGGGCCTGCCCTGGATGGCTGCCATGGCCAGGGCCTGGCTCGGTCCCTAAGCTATGGCCACAGGACAGCTTCCCGAGGTCACCTGAGGACCCTATCCTTACAGAGGGCTGTAGGTTTCTCTGCTTCTCCAGCGTGCCCAGGGCTGCAGCAGATGCTGGGCTGTCCGGTGCCAGGGTGTGCTGGCAGACACCCCCACT
>NW_007731825.1:107860-140711 GCF_000696425.1 Galeopterus variegatus
CTGTAGGTTTCTCTGCTTCTCCAGCGTGCCCAGGGCTGCAGCAGATGCTGGGCTGTCCGGTGCCAGGGTGTGCTGGCAGACACCCCCACTCGTCCCAGGGGACAGGCCCTCGCAACTCCACCCTCCACACTTCCACGGCTGTTACCAGCACCCGCCGATCGCCATGGCTGCGGGTATCCTCCAAGGATGCTGTGCCGTGTCTGTATTTAGACGGGGCTGATACAGACGTCTGTGGACGGAAGCAGCCAGATGGAAGGACGAGGGTGCAGCCGTCTGCCTCTGCATACTCCAGCCACCTGAAGCCCAGACACCATGTGTGGACGTGGCCACCCCGCCAGGCCCCTGAACATGGAGCACAGAACGCCAACATGAACGCTGCCGGGTTAATCGAAGTGCAGCTCCACATCCCATCCCCAGAACCCCTCCCAGACAACTCGCACACAGTGGCTGCAGATGGCAGCGCGGGCTGAGGACACGTGAGTGCAGTCAGGCATGGTCCGCGGGGAGGCGTCACAGCCTGAGCCCCTCAAGTCCGAGCTCAGCTAAATGCAGATGTGTGCAGGGCGTGCTCCAGGGGCTTCCAGAGATCGAACCAGCAGGACCTGCCACCTTGGTGCCACGTTGCTCATCAAGGCTGTCTTGTGTCACCATTTTGGAGGATGGTCTTGTTTGGTGTCCCAGCTCTCTACTCGCAAGGGAGTGAAGCCAGCCTGTCCCCCTCTCCCTTGGCACACTCTCCTGGTGGCTCTCTCCCAAGACCCTGCATCCCTTTGCCTTGAACATGGAGATCCTCTTCCCACTCCCAGCCTTTGGTGGGCCCGGGACACGGACGCAGCCGCCTGGTTGGACCACGCTGATGTGTTTCATCCCAGATGCCCAGTGGCCTTGAACTCCACACCGCCTGATGTTGAGTATGGGATGCATTCATGCAGGAAGTGCCTGTCCTTGCAGATGTTAATCAACCCTCTTCCAGAGAGTGAGTGGGAGGCAGAGGCCAGGAAAGCCACACAGATCTGTGCCCTGCTATGGGCACCGTCCCGTAAAGAGGCCACCTTCCTCTGCAGAGAACCTATGGGCCAACAAGCTCCTGTAGGCTCTGCCTCTAACATCCCAGGTCTCTATTCTGCTCCCCAATCTCCCTGGGGCTGGGAGGAGCTGTTTCCAGCAAGCTTGGGGCTTTGACAATAGACGGTGCAGATGCACGATCCTGGTCCCCAGGGGTGTTCCAGCTAGAGAAGAAACCTGGGCACAGAGCAGGGCGCACCCCAGAGTCCAGCTCATGCTGAATAAACCAGAGACCAAATCAAAGAACTGGCGGGGAGGAGGCTATGTGCGTGTGAGCAGGCCAATCCACTGCATTCCAGTGGCTATGTCCAGATATGAGTGACAATTTCTCGACAGCTGGACGGTGGCCTCACTGAGGCCCTGACAACAGAGGCCCCTGTCGCAAGCAGTCCCTCAGGTGAGGGGGTGCGATGGAGCCCAGAGGCAGGAGGAGCGGGGGGTGGCAGTTATCAGGGCTATGCCTGTCCTTGCAGATGTTAATCAACCCTCTGCCAGAGAGTGAGTGGGAGGCAGAGGCCAGGAAAGCCACACAGATCTGTGCCCTGCTATGGGCACCTTCCCATAAAGAGGCCACCTTCCTCTGCAGAGAACCTATGGGCCAACAAGCTCCTGTAGGCTCTGCCTCTAACATCCCGGGTCTCTATTCTGCTCCCCAATCTCCCTGGGGCTGGGAGGAGCTGTTTCCAGCAAGCTTGGGGCTTTGACAATAGACGGTGCAGATGCACGATCCTGGTCCCCAGGGGTGTTCCAGCTAGAGAAGAAACCTGGGCACAGAGCAGGGCGCACCCCAGAGTCCAGCTCATGCTGAATAAACCAGAGACCAAATCAAAGAACTGGCGGGGAGGAGGCTATGTGCGTGTGAGCAGGCCAATCCACTGCATTCCAGTGGCTATGTCCAGATATGAGTGACAATTTCTCGACAGCTGGACGGTGGCCTCACTGAGGCCCTGACAACAGAGGCCCCTGTCGCAAGCAGTCCCTCAGGTGAGGGGGTGCGATGGAGCCCAGAGGCAGGAGGAGCGGGGGGTGGCAGTTATCAGGGCTGAGCAGGCTCCTCTGCCAAGATGCCCCCGCTGAGGCTCCTGCCTTCCGGGAGACACAGAGCGCTCGACCATGCAAGGGCAGCTGCGGCGGGGCTGGTGGGTGGCGTGGGGGGACAGACTAGAGATGGGTAAGCACTCCCATGAAGCAGGAGTGCTGGGGAAAGATCGGGGCGCTGTATCCACGTAATGGGGGAGGTGGTCTGGGAGATCTGAGCCTGAGTGACAAGGAGGACCCCCCCATCTCACGTCAGGGGGCAGAACGTTCCAAACAAAGGCAAGAGCTGGTGCGAAGGCCCTGAGGCTGGAGCAAGGTTGGGGACTTCAGGGACAGGTGGGGCCTGGCATGGACAGAGTGGGAAGGAGCATGGGTGGCTGGGATCAGTTAGAGAGGCCCTCCCAGGTGCCCTGACCTCCCCACATCACCAAGAGGGGTCCCAGAAGACCAGGGGAGCCACCTGGGACCTGGTGGTGCCCCCGCACACACCAGTAAGCACAGCCCAGTCCAGATCAGGAACCTGGCCAAGGCGAAGGGGTAGAGAGGCCCCGCCACCCCACTGGGTTTAGCCACCAAGCAGGGCGTGGTGTCCTCAGGGAAGGAGACCTGTGGGCTCCAAGAGAGCTGAGGGCGGTGGAGGGGCGTGGCCCCCTGGCTGATGGCGCAGTGGGAAGACCAGTCAGCAAACGCATCAGTGGAGTCGGTGCCTCCAAAATAGAGGCCAGTCACCCACTCAGAGAGAGCCTCAGTGCTCTCCACCCCCGAGGCCCCAAAGTGAGAGAAAGGAGGAAAAATTCAGGGTGATAGAAAGACTCTGGTGATGTGATTCTAGAGGCAGGAAAGGGCAAGGGTCCACTGAACCCAGGCCTGGGCACAGGGACTTGGAGCTCCCCTCGGCAGGAGCCTGTGCCAGCAGAGCCGCCTGCCAGGGCTTCGGGGTGCAGAATGCAGAGGCGGGGTGCACCATTCCAAAGACACCAGGAGGAAGAGCGCTGCAGTGCCTCGTGCAGAAGCAGCTCCTCAGATCGGTGCTGTTCCAGCGACACACACGACGGCACCTCCCCACGCTGCCCCAGTAGCCAGGAAATAGGGTGCTGGCCAGGCCGGCCCCTCCGCAGGGCACAGCAGATATTTATGGTTTGTTAATGTTATTGCAAAAACCCCTCTCTGACAAAGCCAGCTCGAGCTGTATAAATTAATGACCTCAGGTAGGATCACCAGGAGCATCACTCAGTCCCCGCCAGAAATCCTGCACGTCAGCAAAAATGCCGTCACTGAAACCACGCTGCAGACATAACTCACCCATTAGTAAGCATGAGCACAGGGGGCTCTGCAGCAGCAGCCCGCCCAGAGGTCCCACCTGCACGGGAGGGGCCCCTGCCCACCAGCAGCCCCTAGGTCTCTGCCCACCAGAGACCTAGAGAAGGGCCGACCCAGGAACAGGCAGGCCTGGCCCGCACTCCCCACTGTATCCAAACCACTGACCCTCCAGGAACGGGCCCTGCGGATGGAAACGGCCCCGAGGAGCACAAAAGCGCCTGTGAGCAGGAGGAAAGTGTCCTAACCTTTCCACGGGTCATTACGACACCCAGAACCTCGAACCGCATGTCTTCATTAGGTGACCAAATAAATTACTACGTTCTTACATCTTCGGTTGACAAGTAAATCTTATTATAAAAGTGTAACGACACTATAAAGACATTTTATTCATCCATTTCGTCGTCTCGTTCCCGTTGACACTTCATTACAGCTTCTGCGACATGAGGAACTAAAACATTAACTTGGCAGGTCGATGGAAATCTTTCAGCAGCTGCGGTTTCTCAGCTCTGCCCCAGGAGCCTGATAAGGACTCGGGGCAGAGACCCCCAGCCTGGGGCGTGGGGACCGCCGCCACAGGTGCGAGCCGGGTCCCCAGCAGGCAGGATCCCTCTGTGTGGACACCCCAGGGAGTGGCCCACCCAGCACCACCCCCACAGCCCCCACGGGAAGTCCAGCCAGCCCCCGCCCCCTGCCCCCCACGGACAGCCTTTCGGCAGGTGCTGGTGTGTGACCTGAGTAAGTAACTGGACACCCCTCCCCTGCCATCTTCAAAATGGGACAACAGAAGCCTCACTCCCAAGGCCATTGTGAGGACTGACCGGATTAAAATCCTGATCCAGCTCCCTGAGCTTGGGTGAGATCCTACCCTCCGTGCCTCGGTTTCCTCATCTGTAAAGAGGGGTGTTATGCGGAGCAGAGGAGCTGGACAGAGGCGGGCTGTGTGCTGGTATCCTGCACGGACCTGGGGTCAGGGAGAGACGAGAGAGGGCAGGGACACGGCCCCTGCCCGTGCGACCCCCGTCCCGATGAACACACAGACCAGTTGGGGCAGCTGAAGCCCCGGGGGGCTAGGGACACTGTGCAGGGACCCCGAGGGCTGACACTCAGACAGCACCAGTGGAGACAGCCCCAGCCGCAGCAGCAGGGACTGTGGGGCGGCTTGTGGGGACTCCCCCGTCTTCCTCCCCTGTCGCTTGCTTTCCAGTTCTTCAGTGGCCTCTGCTACGTGCACATGCGGATACACGGATGTGGATGAAACAATGTCAGTGAGAATCTCACACACTCCCCCTTCTCAGCCTTCCAAGCTCAGCCAACAGCACCTCGCCCCTCCCCAGGAGACAGTCCCTCCTCTGGGCCCACAGGACACCCCTGCGAAATTCAGTGACCAACGTCTTTTTCATATCTTCTAACCTGTCTCTAATTTGGAAACTGTGCCATTTGACACAGCCCAATTTGAAGTTTTAATCGTCAAGGTGGATCATTTTTCCCTTCTTTCTACCACCATTAGAATGCCAGAGGTGTTTCTAAGCAAATTATTTGAAAGTGGAATAAAAACAGTAAATCATCTCCATGGGACCATGAGGAGAGACCAGGAAACGGGTGGAGGACAGCCAGGGCACAGGGGCAGGAGTGCTGGGCCCCGCCCCCGTCCCCAACACCACGCCCCTCCACACCACACCCCTGCCCCTCCACGCCCCTGCGACATGGGCAGGTGCTTTCTGTCACACAGGGTGGGGGCCACGGTGCCCATCAGGAGGAGGGCGTGTGGGCTCTCCAGGGTCAGACGGAGCTGTCCAGGGGAGAGCCCTTTACAGTGGGCCTTAAAGACAGAAGTTTTCCAGACAGAGAAAGACATTCTGGGCCGAGGACTGTGAACAGCCTCCGTGGCCGACAACTAGAATGCAGGGGACTGGACTGAGGCAGGTGGCAAGAGGTGAGATGCAGACGGCTGCAGGGGGACGGCACTGAAGGACGCTGAGGGGAAGGGGTGTGTGGGGGTGGGGCACCAGGGCTCAGAGACCAAGGGGGCTTGGCTGGAAGAGACCAGGCAGGGGCCAGGTGACAGGTGTCTGAGCCTCGAATCCAAGAGCCACTGGGTGTGGCCCAAGCCCAAGCACCATCCCCGTTAAGTCAGCAGGAAATGAGGACCACTGTGGCCAAACACTGGCCTCAGGCAGCAGTGCCCGTCCTGGCTGGTTCCACCTTCACGGGGACATAGCAAAAAGGCCCAGGACAGGCTGAGCGGGGACACTGGGCTCCCAGAAGATGACTGCATTTATTCAGGATGAAGGGCAGGAGACACCGTGCCCCAGAGACGCAGAGGGTGCAGAGCTGGGCAGACCTGGTCCCTCCACTCCTCCAGCTGGACAGCCGAGCTTGCAAGGCTGCGGACATCACCAGGTCTTGAAGGGAGGAACAGAATTCCTGAGAGAGACATCAGGGCAGAGGGCCCTCCAGGCAGCATTTGGGAAACAGAGCGTGTGTCCCCTGTGCTCCAGACCTTACTGCGTCCAGCCTAGGCTGCTGTCCGGGAGGCCTCGGGGAGCGCGTGTGCGCCGCAGGCTCAGGCCACATCTGCTGGTCACCTGGGGGCCTCCTCCTCTCTCTCCTTCTCTCTCACCCTCCCCTCCCCTCCTGCTTCTCTGGAGAGCGCAAAATGGTCATCACTGGGCTCACAAAATTAAATATCTAAAGATGTTAGGAACCTACCTCGGTTTCTATGGTAACATAAGAATAATTCTCATTTCCCAGCCAAACCGAAGGCGAAGACATTTTTCCTCCACGTTACGGGTGGCCAATTATTTTTAATAGCCAGGTCAGCAGCCGCTGTCCCTGGGTCCCTTGCCCTCATTAGCATTCCCAGGCAGCAGGGACGTGGGGCAGTGGTCACCAAGAGACTGCAATCTGGAGTAGGGAGCAGAAATGTGCTCCTGCTACTTGTCACTGAGAGAGCAAGGTCAGGCGCCCTCAGCCACCTCCAACCGCCAGCCTCTGGGCTCGGCTGGGATGGCCGAGGGCCTGGTGGGGAAGGTGTGCCTGACACCAGTATCTCACTGACTGGCAGGTGACCTCAAATGTCCTTCTCTGCTCTCTGCTCCTAGAATGGGATAATGCCCACTCCACAGGGCCATCAGTCGCACCATAGATCAGTGCCTGGGAGACAGTAGGCGCTCAGTAAATGCTTACTGAGTGGAATGACCAGCCAGTCAACCTCCACATCACCAGGCCGGCCTCGTCACTCCTCCGCATTGCTATGCAGGCATCCCTGTGCTTTCACCTTGACAGACAGGGATGGGGGAGCATATGAGATGCCCCAGGGTGCAGAGCACGGCCAGCCCAGGTCCCCCTCAAGGCAGAGCCCTGCGCCAGCTTCTGTGGTCTCTCTGGACTTCATTCACTCATCTCTGGAATAATGCCTGGGAGCAGCCTGCACCGGCTGTGTTCTAGATGCTGGGGACAGGAGTGGACAAGACAGACACGGTCCTGCTTCTTGGAGCTGGTGGCCCAGTGAGGAGAGGACCCTGGACTAGTCAGCAAAGGTGATCACTGCAGGTGGCGACCTATGCTCAGAAGAAAAGGAAACAGGGTGGGAGAGAGTAGTCTGAGCTGAGAGCGCTGGCTGAGGGGGCCTCTGGGGTAGGGGGCTCCCCGAGGACTACGCCCCCTCCGTCCATTCAAAGCCGGCTCTTTGCTTTTCCAGGCTGAGCCCAGCTCCCCCTCCAGGACGCGCACAGCCGCTCTGCATGGCCGCCTCTGGCTAACATCCATTCCCCGTCAGAGCCAGACGCACCGTGGGCCTCGCCTGCTCGTCCTGCCCGCGTCTTCCTGCCGGGAAGGATCTACAGTTCTGCCACCACCTCCGCAACCCCAGCTCTGCACAGCAAGGAAGCCACCGCCACCACCACGCCTGGCCCTCACCTCCAGCAGCCGCACTCCCAAGGGACAGGACCAGGGTTGCTTTTCATTTTCATTTAATGAATTGAAAACTACAGGAAAGAAAGTGAATAATTTAACAAACACTCTCATATCCACAACCCCGGATTAACCCCTGTCAACATGTGGCTGTTTCTGAATCATCCTGTTTTAAGAAATAAAATATAAATATAATAACAAATATAATTGCATATTAATGTGAATTACATAACTAATATACATATAAATGTGAATTAAGTTTATGAACATATGCAAATATAAGTTATATCAATATACACTATAATAAAAATGAAACCCACAGCGAACGCCCTCCGCCACCCCCTCCCCTCCCTGCCACAATCGCGATGACAGGGCGGACGTCCTTCCCTTCTGTGCCTGATGTTTTACATACGTGTCTGTGAACAACGTGCAAACGCAGACATGTCCCTGGGTCCCGCATGCGGGTGTGGCTTGACACTGATGCAGGCTGGGCAGGGTGCGGCTCCTGGGGCTGAGCCTGTGGCCTGAGCCCACAGGAGGAGCTGTGTGTCCTTGGGAGCCCTTATCACCCTCTGGGCCTCAGGTTTCTCTCCTGTGGAGGGAACAGGGACAGCCCCTCCCCAGCAGGCTGACGTCCGTGTGTGTCAGGTGGGCGGGTGAGGTACCCAGAGCCACCTCTGGCCGAGCCCCACACACTCTGGCCTTTGTGCTGCACTCACTCTGTCTGGCACTGTTGTTACCGGGGCTCCCAGCCAGTAGCATAAATCTACTCAGCCCTCACCCCACCGTGTGAATCTGCAACACCAAACTAATGTCCTATGGGTGACTGCAGGGTGTTCCCACCTCTGCCTGTCTCAGCCATGCCGTGCACGCCCTGGGGCGCTGCTCAGAGGCCAGATCTCTTGGCTGGACTTGCTCCATGTGCGCTCCCCTGCTCTGGCTCCAGGTGGCCCTGTGGGCGAGTGTCGGCCCCTCGGCCCCTCCTGGGGAACGAGGCACTTCTGCTCCGCCATCCCCATCCTATTAGGCCCCTTGAGTCGTGGTCCCTCCTCCTATGTCACGTCCCCTTGTGCTCTTTGGGAGCGCCTCGATCGGATGCACCTCCATTCCACAGCTCTAGGCCAGCCTTCCTGGTGGCACCAGCTGCAGGTGTTCCTGGTCTCCCACTCCCCTCCTGTCTTCTTGCTTCCATGGCTCCCGTCATACCCAGCTCCTCCTGGCCAGCACCTTCCTGGTCTCGGGCATGGGGACACTTTTGCCAAATTTCTCTACCTACATCTTAGAAGACACTGTATTCTCTCAACAGCAAGTCTCCACCCCGTGCTTTTGGTTGTTTTAAAACTAAATTTACTCCGAGTTGGGGCTGCTAAACTCTAAGGCCTTGGTCACAGTTTTTAATTAACTGGCACAATCTGAAGCGGAGGTCAGTCCCTCCACGTTTTCTTCCATGACACCTGAATCCAGTTCAAAACCACATGAATGTGGGCAGCACCTCCCTGCCCCCCGCCGGCCATGCCCAGCCCTAATGATTCAGAGTCAGAGCTGCATCACTAGCCCCAAAGCACATCGGGGCAGGGTCCTATGGATGCTCAGCCTGCAGACTTGCTGGAAAAAATAAAGACCATCACAAAGGCAGAAAATACCCCCTCAGGGACTGCCCTGCCTCAGTTTCCCACACACCCCTGCCACTGGGCAAGGTCAGGCTGCAGCCAGCAAATGCACCCCCAGGCCCAGAGCCCACACTGGGCAGACCCCAGGACCATTCCTTGGTTAAAGCCCCTCAGCTAGCTTCAGGATCTCAAGGACCTGGAGCCCCACCCGGGCTGCAGAAATTAAAAGGCAACTACGACTATCCACCCAGCATGGTGGTCCAATGCAGGCCCAGCCTCCTGCCAAGCCAAGACCCTGGAGTGGCCCAAGGCTGGTCAGGGGCAGCCACAGCTTCCGGCCTGGCCCCCACTGTGCCAGGAGCCCCAGTCTCATGTGTTATTTTGCTCCCTAAATTCTGACCACTGGGGTTTGGTAAAACATGCCATAGAGCCACCAGTGCATGGTGCCTTTGAAAAGGGAGAGGTCTGAGGCTCACGGTATTTAGTGATCACTGATGTATTCAGGGTTTTTATTTCCTGCATGAGTCAAGTGTTATCATTCATGCTTTTCTAGAAAAAATGTCCATTTCAGCCAGGTTTTCAAATTCATGGGTACAAAGCTGCTCACAGGACATACTCACAATTTTGAAAAAGTTTAAATAGACTACATTTTTTAGAGCAATTTTAGGTTCACAGCAAAACTAAGCAGAACAGAGCTTGCACGTAACACCCCCCTGCACCCACTCACCACACAGCCTTCCCCAGTATCAACATCCCACACCACAGTGGCATGTCTGACACAATCAACCAACCGACATTGACACATCATTGTCACCCAGAGTCCACAGTTTACATTGGTTCACTCCTGGTGTTGCATATTCTATGGGTTTGGGCAAATGTGTAGGACACGGATCCACCACTGCACTATCACACACACTAGTCTGACTGCCGAAATCCCTGTGCTCTGCCTGTTCACCCCCCAACCCCCTAACTGCTGGAAACCACCCATTTCTTTACTGTCTACACGGTCGTGCCTCTTCCAGAATGTCATGTAGTTGGAATCATACAGTACGTAGCCTTTTCAGACTGGCGTCTTTCACTTAGTAACACGCATTTAAGTTTCCTCCGTGTCTTTTCATGGCTTGATAGCTCTTTTTTTTTTTAGTGCTGAATAATATTCCATTGTCTGGATGGACCATGGTTTATTCATCCATTCACTTATTGAAAAACATCTTGCTTGCTTCCAAGCTTGGGCATTTATGAACAAACATGCATCTAGGTTTTTGTGTGTCCATAAGTCTTCACCTCGGTTGAGTAAATATCCAAGAGCATGACTGTCAGATCATACGGTAAGACCACATTTAGCTTTGTAAGAAACGTCCAACCTGTCTTCCACAGTGGCTGCGCCATCCTGCAGTCCACTGGCAATGAGTCAGAGTTCCCGTTGCTCCACATCCTCGTCAGCATTTGGTGTCGTCGGTGCTGTGGATTTTAGCCATTCTAATAGGTGTGTAGTGGAATTTCACGGTTGTTTTAATTTACAATTTTCTAATGACATGTGATGCCGAGCATCTTTTCACGAACTTGTTTGCCATCTATGTGTCTTCTTTGGTGAGGGGTCTGTTCAGGTCCTTTGCCCACTTTTAAATTGTGTTATTCATTTTCTTATTGTTGCATTTTAAGAGTTCTTTGCACACACTGGACAGCAGTGCTTTATCAGACAAGTCTTTTGCAATTACTTTCTCCCAGTCTGTGTCCTGTATTCTTGTTCTCTTGATGTTTGTGACTTTAAAACTCTCTTAGGTGTTTGTAGTTTTGCCCCCGTTCTTAATCTTATCACGGCTGTACTTCCTCCTCAGGAGTTTGTCTCCTTGTCTCTCCACATTTCCTCACTCCTGCTACAGACAGTTGCTATTTCTGAAAGCTGGAGATAAACCAACTGCAAACTGGGCGAAGCTCTCTGCCCTTCTGGAGCTTACGATATTACTCATTTCTAAAAATCAGCTTTTGGTCTTGACAGTCACTTCCATTATCTGTGTTTCTTTCCTAGTCCAGTTACTTCTGTTTCCATATTTATCGCCTAAATCAAGGGTCCTTTATTTTTCAACTTACCCCCCTCCCCCACTGGCCCACCACTTTCTGCAGATGTGTTAAAATGCCCCATAACACTTGTGGATAGGTCAGCATGTCCTTGTAACTGCATCAATTTCTGCTTCATGCTGAGGTTCTGTTGTTATATTTATTCAGCCCATGCTTAAGGGAGGCCCTTTTGATCACATTAAATACCCTCTTGTTAACACTTTTCAAATATGATTTGGGGGGATACAGATATTCCCAACTACACTTTCTTGTGGCATTTCCCTCATTTATTTTTTCCATCCTTTTATTTCAAACATTTTGTTTTAGATGCCTCTCTTGTCAGTACAATGCTCTTGAATTTTATGGAGTTTTTAAAAGTATAATGTATCTCTTTTTGAATAGGTAAGTTTAAGTTATCATGATCACTCCCATATCTGAACTTACTTGGCCCATGGTAATTAATGTTCCTACACACCATAGTTTTTCTTTGATTTTTTTTCTACTTCTTTTCCTGACTTCTCAGTTTTCTTCAATCTCTTTTTCCCCTCTCCTGGAAGTTACACACTCTGTTTCTACTCTTCAAAATGTTATCCTTAAATTTTGTAATAATCTCTTAAACTTACATTTTCAAAGACATTCTAAAGGAAACCACATGAGCCGACCTGCGGCCGTGCCTCGCAGGCCCCTGTGGGTTGGGCCTGAGGTTATTCCCCTGACTTACGTGTTCAGCAGTAATGACTGAAGAATCCCACTACTGAAAACCTAGGAGGAAGAAGTATTCCAAAATGTGGACGTTTATCATAGTATCATTTGCAATAGGAAAAAAACAGAAGCAACTTGATGTACAGTAAGGGAATAAACAGATCATGTTAATCCATGCAACTGAACAGCCTGCGGTCATTAAAATCACATTTTTGAAGAATTTTGATGATATAAGAAAATGCTTACGATATTAGCATAACAAGATGTCCTGAGCAGGTCTCCTTCTGTCTGTTTTGGCTGCAGCCTGAAGGAAATAGATGCTGCAATGTGACAGGCTGTGCACAACTTCCTGAGCACAAGGGAGGACCAGTTTGGCAGAGGGATGTGACCTACCCACAAGAATGGCTAAGACTGGCCACACCGGGTGCTGTGGAGGGTGTAGAGAGACAGAAACCCTCATGCCCTGACAGTGGAAACATAAGCTGGGAAAACCACTTTGGAAAATAGTTTGTCATCATAGATTAAAGTGGCAGGCACACGTTCCATTGCTCTGCAGTTCCGTGTCTAGGTGAACAGCCAGCAGAAATGCGAGCACGTGACCACTGAGACCTGCACGTGACGTTCACAGCAGCAGTGTTTGTAAGAGCCCCGCTGGAAACAACCAAATGCTCATCAGCACAGAATGGCAAACTACACAGCCATGGCAAAGCGGGACCCACAGTGACAACCTCGCAGATATTCCCACAACAGCAAGTTGAGCATAAGAAGTTGCTCACAAAAGAGCATATATAGTATAGCTCCATTTATATAACAAAAGTTTAAAAATAAGCAAAACTCAGCTGTGGTTGAGACGTCAGGGTGCAGTTTCATTCGGGATGGAGGGAGTGCACAGGGGGATTCGGGGCGCGGCCATGTTTTCCGAGACCTGAGTCGCAGTCACAGGGGTGTTGGCTTTGTGATGGTTCACTGAGTGCTGGATGTGGGTCGTGCCCTGCTTTGTTAGTGTTACACTTCACAGCTCAAAATAAAACCAACAAAAATCAATGCAAATTTTTCAGAAAAAAAATATAAAGACTGAAAAAGAGAGTTACTCATTTTCTACTGCCCCATAACTGACAATCACAAACACAGCTGAGGTCACACCACTGGCACTGCTGGACCCAGACATCTCATGATTTTCTTTCATTTCTTTAACTGTTAATGACGTGAAAAACTTGTCAGTCAGTTGTCACTTCTTTTCGTGAACTGCCTGTTTTCCATGCTGTGCCACTTTTGTTGGCTTCCACAAACGCTATGAACCGAGGAGCTGCACGTCCCACCACATTGCAAGGACGTGTGCCCAGCCCATCACTTGTCCTTCTGTCCTGAGGGTCTCGGTTTGGGTGGTCACCACCGTTTGCTTCATGTGGCACACTGCAGACACTCACCATCGGTCTTTTTCTAGATCGTTTTTGTCACTGGCCTCAGGCTCGTAAAGCCTTCCACCACTCCCAATTATAAAAATATCCACCTGTTTTTGAGTATTTGGGGGACTTAAACTTTCATATTTAATCCACTAATCTGGAATTTATTGGGCTATGCATTTTTATTTTCCTAAAATAATAAGCAGCCTCAATTTATCAATGATGTGGACTCAGAGCTAGGTCACTCACACTCGGGCCTGTTTAGTGGGCACTTACCTGGCCATCCTTTGCTAACTAAGGACCTTCTATGCAGAGTGGGTGTGAAAAGGCCTCAGAGTGAGTGGGGCAGACCCCGAAAAGCCCACAGCCCCATGGGGCAGAACACAGCACCAGAGAGGAGCCACGGGTCTGGGCAACAGAGAGGAGTGTCACTGAGGGGCAGACAGGAGCAGGGTGGGCCCGCACCCCCAGCTGTCTGTGTCATGAGCAGGACTGCTGGCTGTGGGTACAGGAAGCCTCTGGCTCACGGTGATGGCCCCTGGAGGCCTGGGCTCACTGCAGCTCAGGACAGGGCCTGTCCCCACGTTGTAAATGGAATCAGTTTGCTCAGTTATGAAGGATGCCTCCGGTTTCAGATCCATCATTAACACCACACAAAAGCTCTTCCCACCCATTAGTCCTTCCAAAAGCCCAAATCAGACTTACCCCTTCCCCTGCTCCCAGGACCCCAGCCAAGCACGTCTGACCTTGCCAGGGGTCTGCTGCCCCTCAGGTGGTCTCTGGTGCTTCACGCACAGTAGTGGTGCTAGGAGGCCCGGCCTCTCCTTTGGGCTGAGCAGGGTGAGGTACACGGGGTCAGGCACCAGTGAAGGTCAGGGACTTGTCTCGGGGCCCCTGGGCTTGGGTCTCTGAGGAACAGTCTGCATGGGCTGTGAAGACCTCAAGTTGGACTCAAGGAGCAAACCAAAGCCAAACTCCAACAAGCCAAGATGGCAAATGACAGTGGTCACCAGCCGCTAAACTCCAACCTGGAGCCTGGAGCCTTCCACCAGTGGCTACAGGGAGGGAGAGCCAACCTCCATCTTGCAGACCACAGGCCGGGCACAGTGAGTTCAGGCAGGTGGCTCTCTCCCAGCTTGGCTCCATGCTAGGTCACCGGGGCAAGCAGTGAATGGCTCCCACCTTGTGGAGTCCTCAGCCCACCTGAGACCACAGCCCACACTGTCAGCAGCAGCACAAGGCGGCAGAAGGCAAAGTGCTGGCGTGGGAGCCCCAGGTGTGGAGAGTGGAGATGTGAGGCACCCCCACGGGCATGAGGAACTGGTGCTTCATGGGCCTTGTTTTAACGACACAGGGTGAGGGGCATTTCAGTGTGTTTGCTGGGGCGGATGCTAAGGGCTGGAGGCAGCATGAGCGTGTCCTGGGTCCTAGGAGTCGGGAGGAGTGGGCCCCCAAGCCTGGTGCCACCCCCAGCATGGGCCCTTTTCAAAGCAGCCACTTGACAGCTGTGGCCAGGTGGGGAGGCCCATCTTGAGCAGAAATGGGCAGAGGGTCTCCTGAGGGATGGCCTGAAGCCCAACACTGCTGTTCCAGCTCCAGATCCCCAGCCAGTGCAGGGTCTGGACTTTGGGGGATCAGACCCGAGTCCACGTCCTGCCCTGCCACTAGCACAACTGTGCCTTCATCTCCCCATGAGTCCTGTGGGCACGAGCAAGACCCTGGGAGCTGTTGTGCCTAAGATAAGGCCTGGTGACTACAGATGGGCTGTCACAGACTGCCCAGAAGCTGCTGCAGGGCAGGCAGGGCAGGGCACCCTGCTCCTGGAAAAGCGAGTCCTGGAATCAGGGCCGAGGCTGCAGGCTTGGTTACTGCATCTTTATTGCACGTTTTCAGCACATCGCGTTCCAGACAGCACACCCCAGCATCCAGACTCCAGGACCACCATCAACACCCCGCGCAGTCAGTCCTAGCATTTACATACATATGAAAACACACATGGGACTAGATCTAGCTTCATGGGTCCTTCCTATTTGAAAAATTGACTGCCTCAAGAGGCAGCTCTTTTGTGTCCCCAACATTCTGGCTACACAGAGAAATCTGAGCTACAGATAGAGATGCTCCCCAGGTCGATCTCGGCTATGTGAGATGGACGCTTCCTGCACAAAGAGCCAAGGGGGCAGCTTTTCTTGTAACTGTTCCCCTCTCCCCTGCCCCATCTAGAAAAGTCCCACAGGAGGCAGCACTGGTGCTGGTCTGAGGAACCCTCAATCCTGGGACAGGGCAGGGAAGGGAGGCGTGGGAGCGCTCTCCTCTGGTCTAAGGTAAACTGGTCCCTCTGCTGATCTGAGAGCATCTGACATTTGCACAGTATTGTGTGCTAACATCCATGCCACATGTAATGACCCAGGACTTTTGTCACAGAAGCAGGATCACACATCACACACATCCATATGTTCCACTGCCTGGAAGGGTCCCAGTACCTGGGCAAGGGCTACGGCTGCTCCTGAGGGAGGGACAGACAAAAGTCTGAGGAGTGGGCCACAGGTGTGTCGCTAAAGACACGAACCTGTCCTGGGCTCAGGGTCTAAGAGGCTGTGGCCCCACGGGGGTGTCACCAGGGGACACATGGCCTGTGACACACCTGAGGGAACACAGGGGAAGCATGTCCCAAAGTCCCTGGAGCAGCAAATCCAGCCCCAGCAGAGCCCGGGGGCGGGGGGGAGCTGGCCTTTTGCAGTGCAGCTCTGGGACCTCATTAACAGTAGGCGCAATCCAATCTCCAACACATCGGGCAGACGTGGAAGAGCGTGGCAAGGCTGTCAGTGAGTCGATGGGGTCTCCGAGAAGCCCCACGCCACTTCTCAGCAACCAGCGGTGGGAAGGGTGCATGGTCTGGGGCTTTGATCACAAGGCCACTGAGCCCTGATGTCGCCAGCCCAGCATGGCCAGCAGCTCGTCCCAGGGGCTCCGTGGAGGACAGAACCCACCCAGGGCAGAGATGTGACCCAGACCACATGAGTTAGAGATGGGAAGTAAGGCAATTGCAAGGGCCTCTACGCCCCGGCCATCTATCCGCAGCCTCCCTAGGCACTTGGCCTGGCTCATGGATGGGCCTCCTGTGTCGGCTTTTCACCAAGTTTAACCAAATAGCAAACACCAGCAAGGTGAGAGCCTGCGCAGCCGTAGGCATGGGCTAACTGTCAGAAGCACTTCGCCAGCACGGAGACCCCAGGGCAGTGCCACGTCTCACTTCGCGTCTTGTCTGTATTTTATTCCCCTTCGCTCAACAGCATAAAAATTTTGCATTTCGAAGTAGGCATGAGACAGCTACCACCTCCCTTCGCCCCTGCTCCCCACACCACATGTCTCCCCGGGAGGGGTTGCCTCTCAGGCTGCCTTGGGCTGGGGGTTCCAGGAGGTGGTCATTTGGCAAGGATGCTCAGGGGACAGGGCAAGACAGACTCCTGACCCACCCCGGGCCTCCCAAAGCCAGGACCTTCCTCTGGCTCTCTTTGGTATCTCAGGAAACAGGCTGCCGTGCCCTCACCAGCCCGAGACCGAGTGCGGGGCTGATCCGGGCGAGCTCCCGAGCAGGCCGCCCCGGCAGGGCCTCTCCTCGTGGGTCTGCAGCGCCGGGTGGGGTGGGCCCCCGCTCACTTCTTGTAGTGGTTGGGAGCATCCGCAAAGGCAAACTTGAGGCGGTAGGCCTCGGCCAGCAGCAGGCTGATGTCCTCGTCACCCCAGTGGGCTGTGGGCAGGCTCTGGAGGAAAAGCAGCAGCTCCTGGGGAGAGAGAAGCCAGGTCAGGGGGGCCAACCCAGGCACTGCCGGGGGCTGCAGGGCAGACCAGCAGCAGCAGCGAGGTGAGCTGGCGGGGGTGCTGCCGTCTTCAGTCCCCACACACAGCAGCCCACTCCCCAGTGTACCCCAGCAGGGCCCACACTGTGGCCCCTGGTCCCACCAGCCAGGCAGGAGACCCACCATGCAGCTCCCCACAGTCTGACATCTGAGGAGATGCAGAGGCACGTACCACCCCAGCACTTCACAGTTGTGACCTCGTTTCACTGAATCCCCTTGGGGAGACCCAGCTCCCCAGGGCCTGGCTGCAGGTCTGCCACCTCAGCACATAGGACACACATGGGGCAAATGCAGGCCACGCACCAGGCAGCACCCGTCACTGTCACTCACTCGACTTCGGTGTTTCTCTGCTTTGGAGCTTGCCATTCTGGAGCCCCCTCTGCTCCACTCAGCCCCTAGGCCCACAGCTGGGCCGGGTCTCAGCTCAGGTGGGCTGTGGGGGCGCTGAGCCACACCCCCACAGGACACACAGAGATGGCCTCTGAAGCTCATGGTATGGAAGGTGGCGACATGGACATTAAGGAGATGGAGACTGAACTGCAACTGTGGCAAGTGTAGAAGGAACAGCATGGGGAGCCCACCGGGGGATGACAGGTGGGACTCGGGCAGTCCCTACACACTGATCACGGTGCCAACAGCCCAGCCCTTCCCAGCAGACCACAGCCCAGTCTAGGGCAGAGTTCAGGGAACCCTGATACCCAGACGGGTTTCCCAGGATGGGTCTCAGAGGGCTGTGGCCAAGACAGCTTCCTGGGTGGGAGGTCTCAGAAGAGGAATGGGGTACTCGGCCATCAGGGCAGAGTTCAGGGAACCCTGATACCCAGACGGGTTTCCCAGGATGGGTCTCAGAGAGCTGTGGCCAAGACAGCTTCCTGGGTGGGAGGTCTCAGAAGAGGAATGGGGTACTCGGCCATCAGGTAGGGCCTGGCCCAAGGTGTGGCCCAGTCACAAAGCCGGCAAACTCCCCAAGGGAGGCCCACACCGCTCTAATGGCTCTGCCAGGCTCTGGCCCATCCAGCGCAGCCCCAGGCCTTCCTCTGCTGACTTCCCATCCCACCCAGAAGCTGGGATCTGAGGGTGCTGATGCCCACGAGACTCAGTCCCTACCCTGTGGCAGCTCCTGGCCTCCCGTCCACTGGGCTTCTTGTACCTTACAAGGTTGGCACAGAGGGGCATCGAGGGGCGGGGGAGATGGGCTCTGAAGTCCACAACCTGGTTTCACTCTCTCCATGTGGCCTTGGGCAGCTGCCCTGGGCTCTCCGAGCTGCACTCCCCTGTATCTGTTGACTGGGGATGACAATCTGTCGTCCCAGGGTAGGGTCAGGACGAGCTGAGCTGTCAGGCACAGAGCCTGGCTGCTGTGGGCATTCGGGATGCTGACTGCAAAGCTGGCTGCCTGGGCTCAGCTGTGTGGAGCCTGCTGTCCTTGTGTTCCTGGCCCCACTCCTGCTGATCTAGGTCCCTGGGATGTCCCAGAGCTGCACATTCAAGTCCCTATCATGAGTCACACCAGCACTGTCCTCCAATTTCTGCTCCACCATTGCTGGGCTGTCCCCCACCCCCTGTCCTCAATTCCATTTCCTTTTGCATTTTGGATACTTTCTGTGGGTCTTTAAATTGAATTCACAGAGCAAATTTCACTGGCAAAATGTCCCCAGGGACATATCAACATCAATCTGCTGTCTTTCACCATTAGATGCAACTTACACGGATGCCAATCCAATTCTAGGCAGGTCATAAATAAATACCTTTGGTTTTATTTTTAATCCACTTCGCTTCATATTATCATGACCTCGCTACTTGCGAGGTGAGAAGCAATACCCTCCCATCATGGTAACGTACCAACTCCACCGCACACTCAATTTCAGAATCTAATTTAGTCCCCCACATTCACTGGATGGAGGGAGAATAGAAATGCCCAGTTCTTCACAGCCTGCAATGCTAAAGAAGAAAAAAATCTATCCAGGTAACCTTTACAAGAGGCAAACAGCGGCCAAACACGTCCTTAAGTACAGATTTCTTTTTCAAAAAGGCTTGTCCTATCTGTGCACTAGGCGGAGATGCCTCCTACCTGAGAAGCACGACCATTTACTAGCCACGAGCTGCTCTGCATCACCTGCTTCATGTAGGTAAGGGCCATAACTCACGAAGCCATCCCTTAGCCATGCTACATGGGACATGCTGTCCGAGGGACAACAGGGGCGGGAGGGAGGCCTTCACAGAGCCTAGAAAACTGCAGACAGCACTCGAGTTTTCAATCTTAAGTTTTTCATAAACAGTGCTACGACAACCCTGGCGGAGACGAGGATTTAAGGAAGGTTTTGCTCACAACACAGCACGAGTGCAGTGTGAGTTTGTGCACGCTGCTTCCCCCAGCCTGTGGCCCGAGGGCTCTTCCATCTGACCATCTGCAGCCTTCCTAAGCCTGCGGGAGGTGGGGTCGTGCTGCTTCTCAGGTCAGTGAGTGGTTCGGGTGGCGCCTGGACACTGGCGTTCCAGGATGGGAGCAGGACCGAGCTGGTCTCCCTTTCACCCGCAGCCCCCGCTGTGGTGCAGGTCAAGGGCCATCGACGCTGCCTGGCACCACTCACATGCCTTGTCACAGGCAGGTATTTTTTTTTTTCTCAAGGATATTTTTAAAAGCTCCCCAGATGAGTAGACTGCCAAATGAAGGTCAGAAGCCCCCAAGCTGGGTGTTTCCAACAGTTCACTCCATAGAAATCATCCTGCTGCTAACGTCTGCCCCAAGTAGCTTCCAAAATGTGAGACTCCTGATGTTACAGAGCAAATAATGTTTATGGCTTTGGCTACATCTTGCCAAAAGGGTTTTATTTTTCCAGAGTCAAATGAAGCATGACGACCTCCATGCACAGTGGTCTTCCACAAAGGACGAGATGGTGACACGCACGTGCCCTTGGCTCCAAGAGGTGGGCAGACGGGTCGCTGTGGGCCCTGGGTCCCCGCTTAGGACTCGCGAGTTCTGTTTGGTCAGCCCACTGCAGAGACTCCCGCAAGCACAAGCAGCAGAGATAGCAGAAAGGTCTCAGGACCAGACGCCAGAGGAGAGGTCCACTCACCGGCTCCACCACCACCAGACCCTGCAAAACTCCACAGATACGTCTTGGTGGTCTCACCTGTGCCATGGGTGAACTGTCCATGTGTCCCTATGCCCCCCAAACCAAACACAGGGTACTCAGTGGCATCAGTGATCGTCACAGAGTTAGCAGTGCACTTGGGCAGCACAGAGAATAGACTCAAAGCACACTCACTGGCGCTAAACGGCCAGGGCTCACGCCCCAGTCCTGCATGTGCTGGTACATGACCCTGGGCAAGTCTCATAACGCTCTGTGCCTCGGTTTCCTCACCTAAGATAGTGATAACAGTGCTTCCTTCACCAGGTGCTGAACGTGTGCCAAGTGTCCAGGACAACATTGAGAATACAAAGGGCACACGTGTCACCTGCTGCTATTATTGCTGTGATGACCGGCAACAGTACTAATAATCATAGTAACAGCAGCAGCATTTGCTGCTGAACAAATTGTTATATGTGGAAAATGCTAGAGAGTTTAGCAAATAAGTTTAATAAGAAATCAATTCTCACTGGACAGATGCTCAGTGGAGGTACGGACACCTTATTCTCCTGCTGTGATTACTGAACCATGGCACATGTTTGAAAGCAGGAAAAGCCATCCCAGGTGTCAACCCATGGGCTCTGGATGGGATCCCTCCCTGGGGAGCCACCAAGCCCCCATGCCCATGCCACACCTGCGACTGCCAAGAGGCTGCCAAGAAACCTGAGAGGATGCTGCTTTTTAACCTCTTTGGACTGGATCTTGACACAAAATGAATGGTATTTCATTTAAATTATTTTCAAAGAATTGACTGGGGCATGAATGACTGAGTGCGTAAAACCAGAGCCACGCATCACCCTGCCTGCCTCTGCTTTGGGGTGACCCATCACCGGCCACCAGGGCAGGGTGTGCTCTGGCCCTGTGAGCTCAGGGACTACTCCACAGGGAGGCAACCACCTGCGGAGCTCTGCAAAGTGTGGAAAGCAAGGCCTCCCCTGGCCTCATGACATCCCCGTGACCCCACCATGTGTATGACAACCCAGGGCAGGCACGGAGAGGGAAGCTGCTCACCCAGGTCCACAGGGCTCCGACTCCGAGATCCAAGTACACATCTTTTTCTAAGTGAAAGTGAAAACGCCCCCTCCTCCAGAAAGGTACAGCAAACGTGACCTTCGGACAATAAGAAGCAGATCTGCCTTCTAAAGAAGAAACATCACGATCTGACAACAGCCTGGCGTGGCGCGACTGCGCTGGAACAAACGCAGAGAGGAGGAGTCATAGGTGGGACGTGGCAAGGGCAAGCGCTGTGTCCTGGGGTGTGCACGAGTCTCAGGGTAAACAGCGGTACTTACTGGGAGATATGACTGTGGGCAGCAGGAGGCTGAGAGCTGCGCATGGGTCTTTGGGGGCTGCCGGGGCCCAGCACTGTCTTCAAACAGACCCTCAGCACATGAGAGGTGAACAGAGAAATGAACAGCACTCCAATGACTCCAGAAGCTGCAGAGACACTTCAAGAGCAAAGTACTGGAATGACACAGAGCCATCTGCACGGCCAGCCATGCCTTCCACGAGGGGTTTGCAGTGCCCCCCCACGAGGGGTTTGCAGTGCCCACAACGAACTGGGCACCAAGCAGGCTGCTGGGCACACGATGTGCCTGAGACCCAGCACTGCTGGGGGACCATCCCACCTGTGGACGGGGGGCATGCTGTGAACATGAGGCATGTTGTGGCCTTTCTGTGGTGCATGCAAATACACAGGCACGAATTTGCATGAAAAACCTGGAAAGGACCAGTAGCCAAAGGGTAATAGTGGTAATCGTGGGTGAGAGAAATGTGGCGATTTCTTTTTCACTTGTTTGTATTTTCTGATCTGTTCAAAATAAACACACATTAGCTGTACACTAAAAGCAATTCTTTTAAATAATAAAAGTGACGGTCTCTTCTGAGACAAGGAGCAGTCTCACTGCTGGTGTGGCCCGTGGTCATCCATGCTGGACCTTTCTCACCCTGCCTGGGCAGCTCCTATGACCATGTCCCCGCCCAGATTCAGAAGTTCTGCTTATGAGGACAGAGAGAAAGCCCGGCTGTGGGGGCATCGCCCACTCTGCAGCAGGAGCACCCAGTTCCCGGCCTCACCCAACCCCTCTCCTCCAACAAATGGGCTGTGAGGTCCAGGACCTTCCTGCCAGGCCTCCTCAGGGGCAGTGCGCAAGGGTCCGTTCATTCATTCCTTTGTTCATTCATCAAATGACGACATACTGAGGACCGCCTGTGTGCTGGGCACTGCTCTGGGCATTACAGCATGATACAGTACAGAGTCCGTCAGGCCTGCCTGCCAGGGCCTCACCCTGCAGGGCACATTCGTGTGAATGTGTGTGTGCAGGTGTGTATCAGGCAACAGACAGAGAAACAAACAAGAAAAGACACAACATTTTGTGCTGTGCAGAGACGTATAACCACACCAGGAGGAAGGACCGGCTACTGTAGACACCACTCCACAGCATGTGGCCGCTGAGCACCTGAAACGTGGCAGGTCCCAGGTGAGATGTGACGCCCGTGGAGAACACGCCCCAGATTCTGAATGCTTCGTATGAACAAGAGAATGTAAAAGAGGTATTTAATAACTTTTATATCAACTATGGGTTCAAATGGTAGTATTCTGGATGTGCTGGGTTAAGTACAGTATTTTACTGAAGTTAGGCACACTCGGTTTTTTGTTTTGTTTTTTGCTTTTACATTTCCATGAGGCTGGCATTACTTTCCTCTCAGACGAAACCGCTCTAAGTGACCCTGCCTCCCCTGCTCCAGGCACACTGTAGAGGCATACGCTGGGTGGGTCGTGACAGCTCTGACCGGTGCTTCACTGCCTGGACCTTCTGTGCAGAGAGAAGGTGCCACACAGCTCCTGGGCAGGCATGGAGGCAGAGCTCGTCAACACCTGCTGCCCAGCACAGCAGGGAGCACACACAGGTCTGCTCAAAAGCTACTCAAGTCAGAAGTTTACAAATTGCCAGCACGCAAAGATGAATAAATTAATCGTGATGGCGCTAAAGGGCCCATTTGCCTGCCCTCGTTATTTTCTTCCCCTAACCGAGAAATAGGAAACAGGAGCCACCACGTTAACATACAAGGCAGGTAGCAGGGTTAATTGGTTTAATTCACTTTTCCATCCGCATTCTGACATTCAATTTGTGCAGCTTGGCTAGAAAACTTAACTACTCATGGTGCTGCAAAGGGCCCTGTCGCATGGAAGGCAAGCCCTGGGGGCCCCTGGGGAGTCCACTGGGGGGTGCTCAGAGTCCATGGGACAGGGCCGTAGCATGAATTTCCCAGAAAACAGGCCCTTGGGGTATGTCTTCCCAGTCTTTTAGATGAGAAAACTGAGGTGTGGAGAGGCTGGAAGACTTGCCCTGGAGGGGTATATGGTGGGCTTGGTGGCTGCGGTGGACACACCACTGCCCCATTCCCTGTACTGCTATATGGGGAGGCAGGGGGTGGTCAGAGCACAGGTAGGGCTGTGATCGGCTCTCCATGCGCTGTCCCTGGTCTGTGAGGTGGGGACGGTGAGAGGAGGTGCCTCCAGGCTAGGTGGGCAGCTAGAACCATGCCAGGTGCAGGCACAGTGCTTCCAGAACTCACCCCAAGGCATCATCATCGTCATTGCGACCACTGTCCTATCTTCACCTGGGGGGCCCAGGACCAGGTGCTGACTCCTCTTCAGAGGTGACTGGCATTAGGGGAGCCAGCACACACCAGTCACTGTCCCCACCGCTACCACACCCTGGCTGTCATGGACCCTCATGAAACCATGTGAAGTGACGCTCAAACTTTACACAGCAGAAATCAGAGTGTGGGAGGAGCCGAATCAGAACGAAGGCTCTGCCTGGCCAGGGTCTGCCCTGCGCTTGGCTGCAGCGCCCAGACACGCACCCCCTCTGCCTGTCTGAGCAGCCGGTGTGCAGCCTCACACAGAGCCCATCTCCATCCTGCATGCTCCCATCGGTGTCATTCCCATTTCCCGACCTGAGACAGTCTTCACGACCACGTGCTGTGGGGGTCAAGGGTCATGGTTCCTACCCAAACCCAGCGGGCCTCCCGACAGGCAGCAGAGAGACAGCCCATTTGTATTCCTCCAGTGCGGGGACTGCTGGGGTTTGAATCCATGTTCGATATAAAATAGCTGCTCTTATCAAGTACCCTTGTAAAATGGAGGAAAAAGAGTAACCGAGATTAAATTACACCAAAAAGGGTGTGAGGCCATCAGCACTGCGGGCCAAGGGGAATCCTACCGGACTGGTGCGCGACACCCCCAGACTGTGCCTGGCCTACTGTGAGTTCGTCACCTTTCTTCCATGTCCCCATCTGGGTTGTGAGATTCATCACTCTGTATCGACACCCCACATCAGGAAATGAGGGCGCAGACCCTCAGCAGTGAGGGTCTGAGCCCAGAAGCATGGGCAGGGGGCCCAGCCCCCAATACACACACACAGGTACGGCCGCAGCACATGCCATCCCGCACCCCACCTGGCCTAGGACCCTCAGATGGAAGAACCGAACCTCCCTGGGCATTGGGGCCCAACATGCCTGACACCCACCTGGACCTGGCCTGGCATTAGACAGGGTAGAGCTGGCTGTGGCTCTGGCAAGTCATCTCCAAAGCTCACTACACCGCAAGTGGCCCCTCACACCCTCAGTGAACCCCTTGGCCCTCAATCTCGGCTGCCAAGGGTCCGCCCTGGACATTCACACACAATGAGTGCCCTCAAATTAGTCTTTGACAAGACCCACACTCAAGGACAGGGGTCTTGTCAAACAGGACTTCAAGCTAGTAGCTGAGGCCCCAAAGGTCCCAGGTCCAAAGGGCTGGTGGAGTACGCTGCTTTCCTGTTGCAAATGAGATAGCCCTCACGTAAGAATCTCTGCTGTCGCCCACCCTCCAGGACACTGAGCTTCACAGGGACTTCACCCCCATGCATCCCGCAGTGGCCTCACCATCCAGACAACCCAGATGGCAGCACAGCTGCAGGGAGGCCCCAGCTCCGTGCTCCAGGCTGCAGATGGCAGCCGCTCCCAGCCACAGCCCCATGGCAGGCCTCCACTTGCTACCGAAGACGAAGGTGCCCTCCCCCAGGCAGACAGCGCCCAGTACCGCATGACCCACGAGGATGGCAGCGTGGCTGCAGGCCCAGCCCTCTGGATACAACACCAGCGAGAGTCAAGGAGGCGGGTCCTTCACACATGGCCGTGGGGACAGGCGGACTAGAAATCGAGGCACCCCGCCAGGTGCTCACACTCTAGCTCCCAAGCCCCTGCTCAGACCTGCACACGACGTCACATCCTGGCTCAGGCAGCTCCTGCTCTGCTCAGAGGCGCCCAGGGCCTGCTTCCTTCCACACCAGGTTCCAAGCACTGAGCATGAGAGCCAAGGAAACACGACGCGGGCTTTCCGCAGGGCAGGGCGCAGCTACGGAGAGTGAGAAATGCGTCAGGCAGGCGTGTGCAGGTTCCAAGCACTGAGCATGAGAGCCAAGGAAACACGACGCAGGCTTTCCGCAGGGCAGGGCGCAGCTACGGAGAGTGAGAAATGCGTCAGGCAGGCGTGTGCAGCGTGTGTGGTGTAGCATGCAGCGTATGTGTACGGTGTATATGGTGTGTAGTGTGCAGCACATACCCATATGTAGTGTGTGTGTGCTGCATATGCTGTGTGTGTGAGCACGTGGTATGTGTTTGGTGTGTGTGTATATAGCATGTTGTATGTATGGCGAGTCAAGTGTATATGCATGGTGTGTATGAGGTGTGTGTGTGGAGTCTGATGTGTGTGATTCACATGTATGTGTGGCACGTGTGTGCACAGCATGGCAAGGCTGTTCCACCTCCTTTCTGGGCACAGGCCCTGCCTTGAGACACGGTGCTGTGTAGCCACGTGCAGGTGCCCTCTAGTCTGAGGCAGAAGGACAGACACTAGAGGTGCTGTGCACCTGGGGACACTGGGCTCCTCTGCCCTGTCCATGTCCATGGGACAGGCAGCCACCTGTGTCTCAAGCAGTGCCCGGCAGAGGCCTCTGGGCCGGGGTCAGAAGGGTGAGCCACCTGCACATGTGCACAGGTAGGAAACGGGGGCGCGGCGGAGCTGTGCAGAGGGTTATCCGGGGTCACTGGTGAAGTCCTCGCATGCGAGGGGCTGTGCGGCCCAGGCCACGTCTCAGACCCAATGCCACTGCCTCTCCCCACTCTGCCCCTGCTGTCCCCTGCCTCTCCGCTGTCTTTCCTTCCTTGTTTGTTTTCCTAACGATGAGGACCCCACCCTGATCCGAGACAAGTGAGAGTGAGTTCGGCTTTCACAGCAAAGAATTCTCCCTTTACAGACACCTTCGCCCTGGGACTTTCTTAAACATCTTGCTGCTGTGCTTAATGTGCTTAAAAGGGTCTGGGTCACACAGCACCAATTTCACTGAGTTTCTAGTGAGGTCAACAACAGAAGTCAGCAAACACCAAGCTCTGGCCACCGCCCTACTAGACACAGGGTCAGGGAGGGCGTGGGAGTGCAAAACCTTTGGACCCGGAGCTTCAGCCTGACTCCCAGAGCTGCGGCCTCCTAGGAAGACCTGAGTGCTGGAAGAGCCGCTGCCCTGACAGAGGTGGATGCACTGTGCTGGGGTAGGGGTACAGGGGACGGGGTGGAGGTGCACAGATGGTGGTGGAGGGTGCAGGGGTGGGGCTGGAGGGCAGGGGTTGGAGTGAAGGATGCAGGGGTAGGGTGGAGGGTATAAGGGTGGTGCTGGAGGGTACAGGGGTGCAGCTGGGGAGCAGGGGTGGGGAGGGGTACAGAGTGGGCACAGGAGAAGCATGGGCACAGCTGCAGGTAGGAGGGTGAATGGCAGGGGTAGGGAGGACCCAGCTAATAGCTGCAGTGCCCACCTGTGTCCTGAGTATCCTGCCTGGGATCCTCCAGGTAAGCCCCCCTCACAGCCCAGCATGGCAGGGGTATCTGGCATCACCATCATGTAAGAGAGAACCAGGGCTTGGGGGTGACCTGCAGAGGTACCCCCCAACTCCCAGCTAGGACTCCCACATAGCTCTACTGCCCCGAGCTGCCCTCCAGGCAGGAGCTGGGCCGAGCCCTGCCCGATGGTAGAGAAGGTGAGGGTGGAACAGAGCAGAGCCATCCCACCACCTGATCGAGCAGTTCAAAGCCTGCTGGGGCGAGGTGAGTGAGCGGTGGATCATGGGACTCCCAGAGGGAAGAGCAAGGGCACCTCGACCCGCCAGCCAAGTGCGGCTCACACAGGGGGGAGGGGCCGTCGTGGGCACTTGGTGTCTGTCCTTGGAGCAGAACAGGTGAGGAGGGTGGAACCATAGGACAGAACATCCCCTGCAGCCACGAGGACACTGCCTCAGGGCAAGGCAGGAGCGGCAACACGCCTCAGAAGCAAGGCCTGGGCACAGGAAGCAGGTTTCATAACGACATGCAGCACGTGACACCATCGGCAAGACGATCAAAACGCACAAAGCAACACACGACAAAGCACACGGGGCTAGAGCCTCAAGTCATGCGTGTGATGAAGGACGTGGTGCCTCTGCAAGAGGGCTGCCCTGCCGACGCTTCCCCACAACCACCACGTTTCGACTCCAGCAGGGAAAGATCCAGAGCACACGTGGCAGATGCTGGGGACCCAGCAGGGCTGGGGATAGAGTTCGGGTGCACTTGGCTACGCAGTGCTTCTTTCCCAGGTGGTGGAATAATTCATAACAGAAAAGAGCAAAACACGAGCCAGGGGAGGCATAAATCACCCTCCACAGGAGGGGGCCCTGACACCCCTTGGCCCTACATCACCTGCATACCAGGGTCACCCAGTGCCAGGCCAGACACACTGCCTGCCCCGTGGGATGACGCTGACCACAGCCCTTGACTAAGCACAGCAGCCAGTGCCATGTAAGGACCACAGGACTGTTTCCAGGACGACAGGAAGGAGTGAGCAGATTGGTGGGCAGCAGGACAGGCCATGGGGGGGGGGGCACAGAGCAATGGCTCTAGGTAGCTGCTGGGAGGGCAGAGGCGGCAAGGAGGCCACTGACTGGGTGACCAAGGGCACCCTGAACCTGACCGCCACAACTGACTGATATTGAGCATTTTTTCATGTCTGTTGGCCATTTGTATACCTTCCTTTGAGAATTGCCTATTCAGTTCTTTTGCCCATTTTTTAATTGGATTATTTGTTTTTTTTACTATTAGGTTGAATTCCTCATACATTCTGGATATCAATCTTTTGTCAGATGCATATAGATGTTTTTTAATCACCACTGGAATGTTAAATCCCAGGCTTAGACATGAGATAAGCAAGAAAAGAGTAAATCATTTCACATGTTAGTTAAATTGAGCCTTTCCAATGGCCTTGCCTAAGATTGAGTCTGAAGTTTAATAGTCATATAAAGTGTAGCCTGTCCTGTTTTTGTCCCTCAAGAATAATGTGAATTATAAGTGATAGTCACAAAGTGGAATCAGTGTTTTAGAATTCTAGGTACTTGATATCACATAATATTATAATTACAAACATAGTATATCTATGTTAACTTTAACAAAGCTTTCAAAAACCACTTTCCCAAGCATTATAATAAAAGAAAAAATCTGCCCTAAGGATGATAACAAGCAGAAAAAAAGTGTATAGCCTAGCCTGTGACATTAACCTTGAGATCATATCTACATGTAGATTTCACTTAACCCCCTACTTATATGAAATTACACTTACAAATTAGTTTTGCTATGATTTGTACGTTTAAATTTACAAAGGCCTTTCCAATATCAATCTATTGCATATTTAGGGCATACTTTACCCTACAAGTACCTGAAAGTCCCAGGGAAAGTAGCTGTCATATTGCTTCTATATTAAATTGATGTAGTAGAGGATTTTTGCTCACTACTGCCTTCTTCTCAATGTCACATCAATTTCCCAGTGATAAATGTAAACTGATTTTAATCACTATAGTCAAATGGGTACATACTTCAAGAAACTTCAAGGAACTTATTATCTGAAACCATAAAATCAAAAAGCTGGAGTTTTCTGCAGAGGTCATTTTTCTATTTGGCTCCTCTAATGGGACGTGGCATAAATTTTTAACCTTCAGAATTTGAGACCAGAAATTTTTTACCCTTTTGGCAGTTAGGAATATATTAAAAACCGTAACAAATGAAGAGTTTGGGTTCTGGAAGAGGTAGAACCCAAAACTTAGAAGGTCTGAGAAATAATTGATAATAAATAATAAAGGATGACAGATAATAAATATACTATTCTTTAAAAGTTTAGACATGAAAAGAAAAGTTAAAGGCAATGACAGATACAGATTATTGAAGGCCAGTTGATGGGTGACTGTGGCTGTCCCCAAGCTCTGCTGTGTGCGCTTGTGTGCGCTGAGGGTCATCGCCCACATCTGCGATGGTGCAACTCTCTGAGGACGCCCGTCAGCGAGAAGCAGTGGCAGGAACACACCTGGGGCAGGAACCCGGCTGGGTCTGGGTGCAGTGCCACCAGTGCCAGGGAGGAACCCCAGAGGGCAGCAATGGTTCTCACCCCAGGAAGAGGGACCCACCAGGCCGACCCGGTTTGGTTTACAACGCATGGTTTTGAGTAAATGACGGAGAGACAACTCTGTACTGGTCAGCTCAACCTGGCCACAACAAGGCCTGGCTTCCTAACATCAGTAAGTTTACCTCAGAGCAAGATAAAGCATGTACACAAAGAATAAACAGGCATATCGAATAAAAAGGAAATGATGGAGCTACTGGGTCAGACAAACTGGACCAGCTTCTGGTCAGAAAGACCCAGGAAGAGCAGCGGGTGGCCCAGCGGCCAGGGCACAGCCAGGGGACCCTCAAGTGCAGCAGCCATCCCCGTGGGGATCAGGCCCAGACAAGCAGCCAGCACATGAGCTTGTGTGCCCACACAGCCGCCCTGGCAGTGAACGTCCACCACTGCCACAGCACCAGGGAGGAAACTGGGATCCCACATAGACATCACAGGCCTGAGCCAAACAGCCAGAAAATCGTGCAGCAGGACCTGCACCCAGGTCCTGAAAAGCCTATGCTCCAAGCCCACACTACAACGCCCCCACCATGACACAAGGGGCCCTTCCCTTGGATGGGCTGGAGAACAGGGGCTGGCGAGGTGGTGATGCTGCTCTTTCCTTCTGCACATGTGCAGCAGGACCTGCACCCAGGTCCTGAAAAGCCTACACTACAACGCCCCCACCATGACACAAGGGGCCCTTACCTTGGATGGGCTGGAGAACAGGGGCTGGCGAGGTGGTGATGCTGCTCTTTCCTTCTGCACATGCCTGGGGTTCCAAATGAGCCCCCATCAGGCCTGCAAGGTGGCTTTATGCCCTCACTCCCCCCAGCACTGGAGGGGCCTTCCAGGTGAGCAAGGCCACCAGTGACCACAGGGGTCTGAAATACCTTTGGGGACCTCGCAGAACCTCCCTAAGGACTGTGGGCAGGGGTTCCGGCCCAGAAGCTAGCCCAGCCAATGCTCATCATTACCCAGCAGCCCGGGCTCCTACCCAGAGGCCAGCCCTGCCCCACAGGAGCAGCTGCCCCAGGCAGGGTCAGGGCCAAAGCGCCAGAGCCTTTCCCAGCAATGGAGCGAACGTCTAACACTACATTTACACGTGTGGTAATATTGACTTTCAGCAAGTTGACTTCACAGATTCACTAGCAAAATAATATTTTTCTTCATAATATACATTGCAAAAGTTATTAAGTTTCCCAAGCTGTTTGAGTCTGTGTCTTACATTGATTTTCCTGCCTGCTGGGAAGCCAGGAGGAAAGACCACGGTGTGACCCAGACCTGGAAAGGTCAGCCTTGTGTGAGCATGTCCTGAGCAGCCACCAGCCTGCCTCACCTGGGGCATGAGGACAGTGCACAGGATCACACGGCAGACCTGGGCACTCAGTGTCACACAGAAGCCACCACAGCACCTGTAAAAGTGGACTCTCATCCACGGCCCAGGAGAGCGCACATCTCATAACTGCATGTGCCACAGAGGATAACTGGTTCTTAGGGCCCTATGCTTTTAAGCTGAGTGGGGTGCTCCGCCAACACGGTTCATGGCCACGTGGACTGGGAAGTGGACAGACCCCTGCTGTGGACAAGGAGCCAGGAGTCAGCAGGCTGCTCCTCAAGGATGCGTCCTGTGGGATATGGCCCAACTCCACATCCTCTCCAAGCCTCGGTTCCTGTGACGTTATGGTGGGAAATATAGGCCATCTGCCTCGCTGGGTGCCAGGAGGAGGACACAAAAGGCCACAAGGCCACTGCTGGTGCCATTTCCACCAAGTGTCTCCAGAAGGAAGAGGAACCATCTTCCACCCCACAGGTGGGGGTGGGCATAGGGGCCAGTCTCCTGTGCCCTGGTCCAACACGAAGGTCACACACCCAAGCTGGAGGAGGGAGAAGTACGCAGTGACCCAGACAGCAGGGCCTGGCTCAGGAGAGGGGAGGTGGGAAGCTGTGGCACATGGAGCTGAGCCTGGGCCCTGAGGTCCACGCGGTGGCAGGGGCAGACCCGTGTGCTTGCTGAACAACCAAGTGGTTCTGCAGACAAGCAGGCTGACAAGCAGACACTGGACAAGGAGGCACAGGCACCTGGCGCAGAAGGTGGGTGCTCCAGCTGGAGGCGCCCAGACGCCCAGTGTCCTCAGCATGCTCAGGGATGACTCAGGTGACATTCTTTTACTGCTGTGTCTAAATGGGGATGACAGAGCCACATGGCCATGGCCACTGCTACTGCTGCAGCTGACTTCAGAAAACTTACGGTGCACCTCCTCTGTGCCCACGCCATGTGAGGCTCTCTCTTTTCCTCTTTCTCATTTACTCTATCAATGGGCTCAGAGAAACATATTACACCCACCTCATGGATTAGAAAACTGAGGCCAGAGAGGTTAACTCAGGCCCAAGGCCAGCCCACCCACCCCTGTGTGCCCAGCCCCTGCCCCACAGCCCCTGAGGAGCAGGCACTGTGCAGGGATTCCTGACAGGGTCATCCACAGCTGGGGAGGAGACTCACTGCGGAGGCGCCAGGCACAGGGGTTGAGCCAACAGGCGAGTGTCCCTTTAACTTGGAGATCACAAGTCCCCGGGGTCCAACAATAAGCAAGTGACACTACCAGGAAACCTTCTTGAGAAGTCGCTGAATGCTCAAAAGAACAAACATCAAAAAGCCTGACACCATCAGCAGCACAGATGTTCTTGGCCACCTCAGCTCCAATGTCACCTCTTCCTCCAGAACCTTCCTCCTGGACTCTCCACCATGGACACTTCTGGAGGACCACACCAGCTCTGCCTTCGTACCCAGCCTCTGTGGGCTCCTGGGGTGGGGCTGGCCAGCCCAGCCCAGTGAAGACACCACCATGACACTTCCCGGGCCCCACCACGACCCTGTCCCTCCCACAGCCCTGTCCCCACCGCCTTCTCCAATCGTCTCCTGAGCCAGCGATGTGGGGGTGGCGTTCTGTGCACATGGGAGAGCTTTATCTTCTAAAGAATTGACCACGCAGCCAAGTGAGAGATAAATACTGTGTGGCACTTTGCTAAATGTTTAATCAAGGTCCTATTTTTAGAATTTTTTGCAAAACCATTTGAGGGAAATAAGTGGAGGCCGAGTGCGACGCCCTGGGCAGGAGCACTGTGCTGTGCAGGTCCATGCGGACGAAGTCTGGCCCTCAGTGTGCTGAGGCTTGCGAGCTGCCCACGCTTCCTGTCACTGGACACATCTGACATCAGCAGCCCCCCCCCCCCGGAGAGAAGCCCCAATGCCACACA
>NW_007731825.1:141604-147313 GCF_000696425.1 Galeopterus variegatus
TGTGTGGCATTGGGGCTTCTCTCGGGGGGGGGGGGGCTGCGGGGCGCCCCCGCTTCCCTTCCCCGGGCACCTCTGGCCACAGCGAGGCCCCCCCCCCCCGAGAGAAGCCCCAATGCCACACAGCCCCGCCCCCAAGGCAGCTGGACAAGCGAGAGACACTGGTCATCAGCCAGCAGGCGACAAACGCCACCTCCGTTCTCCCGCTGTTCGCTCCCTCTCTCACTGGCCTCCGCCTCACCCTCCCGCTTGCTCCGAGAACCTGCATGAACAGCTGCACACGAAGCTGCGGTTGGGCCAGGGGGTGAGACAGGAGGTGGCAAGGCTGTGTCTGGGTGTCAGGACTCTGCAGCAGGCAGAGGAGCCCCAGAGATGGGGGAGCCTGGGGAGAGGGACCCCAGGGAAAGAGTCTCAGGGAGAGGGGCCTGGGGGAGATACTGGGAAGGATGGGTGTCCTCTCAACCAGGATCACCAAACTACCTCATTCATACCTTCCTTTTTTTGCTCGCTCAGCCCAGCTGTTCTCTCTCACGCCACAGGCCTTCTTTCCCTTCTGCCTATGTTTGTGTCCAGATCCCTTTCAGGTTGTTCTGCAACTCCTCGCCCATCGGTCAGTCCCCACTACCGGGAGCCACTTCCCTTTAGGGCAGGTCTTCAGCAGATGGTCCTCTGTGTGGGCTCCAGCTCATCTGCAGGACGGCAGCCTTTCTATGGAATCTCACGTGTCCAGGGCTGTGGAGGCAGCTGAGGTGTGGTTTCTGTTTGTCTCTGCTGAGATGCTTGGTTTTTCACCAGTTCACACCAGTTTTGATGTGGCCTCCACCCCTAGCAGAGGACTCCTCTGGGACCAAGGTCCTGTGGGAGGCTCTTCCCTGGCATGGCCGCAGCCTGGTGGGCAGCTCCTCAGAGGCCTGAGCTTCCTCCCCTCCCCAGGCAGGCCTCACAGCCCACCCCTGACCCGCAGGCCTCCTGGGATCTAGCCCACCCTCTGCTCTGAGCTCACTTCTCTTCCTGGCCCCTACGCACAGCCCCGCTGCATGGTTTTGGGAGTTGTGGGAGCTACATTTTAGGCAGGCTCCTGGTAGTTAAGGACAGATGACAGACACCTGCGGGGCACACTCCCACCCACAGCCTTGTCCCCTAGCATCACCCCTGCTGAGGAGAGGAAGTGCCAGAGTTTCTGACAAGCGAACAGAGGAGAGCCTGACCAAAACTCCAGGCCACACACACATATCCCAAGGCTTGTCCGAGGGCACCACCCATGACCCCCACGTCCTTGTAAGGACTCTGGCAGGCAGGCGCTGAGAATGCACACATCGGAGGCCAGTGGCTCACTGGGGGTCCTCTGATGGACCTGTGCACCGTGTGCCAGGCAGTGGGCAAAGCCCTCCCCATGGCTGGATCCAGAAGGGGCCACTGAGTCACGGGCCACATGTCAGGAAAAAACACCCTGCTGCCTGCTCTACAACGTGGTCTAAATCAATTCCTACAGCCCAGCTTGATGCATAATCCGATTTGACCATCTCTGAATGACTACAGAAAGGCACAGGTGTTGGCTGCCCTAGGTGGAGATTAAGATGCGCTGCTGGTAGGGATGACATTAAAGATATTTAACAAGGCTGTCTCAGCCCAGCCCAAAGAAGCTGTGGGCCTGAGCTCATTCTATCTTTGGGAATGAATCTTATGGATTTTTTCTAATGTTACTTATACTATCTCTTCATCAATTCTAACTAGCAACTGAAATCAAAAGGCTTCAACTTGATTGCAGGAGTGTGAGCTGGGGAGGAGGACAGTCAAGCAACCCTTGTTATAATTCTACCCCACCGACTAGAACGAAAGGGTTTTGAGGTGACCGAACAGGCAAGTAAGCACAGGCATGGCTGGGTTTTGGATAAATGACACACCTCAGAACAGCCACACAACCCAAGCACTTCTCCACGCCCCTGCTGGAAAGTTCTCCGCCTCCTGGTGGGCTCCTGCTTTATGGATGATCCGCTCACACGACTATCAAATGGGCTGAGGAGGACCTGTTGTGTGGGCCCTGAAGTTTACATAACTTCCAGGCCGCCTCTTATAAAGAAAAATATAAAAATTGAACACAAAACTAGGAGTGCAAGTAGGTGCTTACTTAGGAAAAAAAAAAAGAAATCAGAACAAATTACAAAATGTTTAAACCTGGCAAATACTACAAACATCACAAATTCCAAAAAAATAACCTCATACTTTTATGGATTAACGACCTAGCACCCCTCTGTTACACCCTCTCCCCACAGCTGGCTGCACTTTCTCTGGTCACCTCTTCATGTGACAATGCTTTCATAATACCCTGTTTTAAAGAAATACTAATAAGGTAATTCAGCCTTTCACGCTGCAGACCCTTGATGGATGCCTCTCCACTGGGGGTATCTGGAATGCCCAGGGTGCTTCTGGTCGTCATGACCTGCGGTGAGCAGGACAGCCCTAAGAGGCTGAGACAGACTCTGGGCTGCTGACCTCCTAACTTGGGGTCCTCCTTCCACAGAGCAGCCCCAAGACACCAACTGGACTAATCATTCCCTGAGAAAAGGCCCCAGCAGTCATCTGGAGACATGAAGGATGATGTTGAACCCCTCAGCAGAGGGACAAGCCCCTCAGCAGTCTGCCCGAGCCCCTTTTCGGCAGGAGACACGGGTGGGGGCTCTGGAGCCAGCCCACCCCTCACTACAGAGTGAGATCAGCCAGGTCACGCCACCTCCTGATACCTCACCCATCCCAGCTGTAAGTAGGTGTAGTAACAGCACCAGAAACCACAGCAGCCAGCACGTGGTGCATGCTCACTCACGTCTGCCACCATTACCAGAGTAGTTCTGATTAAAACCACCATCCGCCTAGCTCTGGTCCAGTGGCAACAAACTGCTCAGCCTCCCCCAGACCCCAAGACCCAGGATCTCAGCCAGCAAGTATCTTTACGTGATGCCCCCAGCCCCCAACCCCTGCAAACAGGTGACAGCAATGCTCACACCCCAGGCCGTGGGTGCCGGCTCTGGAGTGCCCCCAAGTATGTCCTGAGTGTGGGGACGTGTGCATGCATGCTGTGTGCAAGCCAGGCAGACATGCCATACCACACACTGTGTGTGGCTGGAAGGCAGTTCTGCTCACCCACTGGGGTGCAATGAAGACAAGCCTGAGAAGGGCGCTAGCGGGCAGACACATGAGTCCCCTAGCACCTCTGGATCGTCCTCCTGGAGGCCCCTCCACCTGGCATCACATCCTGGGGCAGGTAGGCTCTAGGGTCAAAGCAGCAGCAGCTCACCCCCTCCATCTCTATGCTGTGGCCTGTGCCAGAAAAGGAACCCTTCCCCAGTAGAGAAGGACCCGCTGGCCCTGCCCAAACCCAAAGAGCCTTTGGGATGAAGAGACACTCTCTGGGAGAGGAGCCCTGGGAAGGCAAACATCCAGCTACAGCAGTCACAGCTCACTGAAAACGTGCAACATGCAGGTCCACCGATGGCCTCAAGCAGCCCCAGGGCAAAGCTCTGACAGCTGAGAAAGGTGAAAACAGAAGGCCTGGCTCAGGGGGTGGGGATAGGGGTTGGTGGGCCAGTCAGGGTCTTTTTCTGAAGAAGCGACCAAAAGCAGTGATATTTTGGAATATCCTTAATCCAGTGTTTGGGGATGGTTTTGCCTCCCATCTCTTCGAGTACATGATACCATCATACCCTCCCTCCAGGGGCATCAGACCTGACCAGGGGTGAGCAGGACAGTGGGAGGCGACTTCAGAACACCACCCACCAGCACAGCAGGAGGGGGGGAACAGAACACCCACATGAAGGAGGTGGGCAGGCTTGAGGTGAATATGTGCATCTCCATGAGTTTACAAGGCTTTCCCTGTCTCCTGGAAGTGGCAGGGCCACACTCGAGGGTCTTCACCCCCGGCCCGCACGCTTCCCCAGGCCTCTCCGCAGGTCTCTAGGGACCAGCGCTTAGGCAGGTTCCTCCTGTCAGGGTTTAACTGCTTCAACAGCTCAGCTTGGTCTACACTGTGTATGCAGGGCCACAGGTGCCCATCGAGAGCACAGGGGTCCCCAGGGGACACTGCAGGCCAGACAACCCTCCAGGAAAGGGCTCTGCATTTACCAGGGCCCAGCTTCTATTACTCAAATCCCAGGCTCTCCATACACATTTCAGGTGGAATATCACTCCACTGAAGGTGTGGGACAACTGCTCGATGGCAGTATTTAAAATGCAAGATTACTCTTGGAAGCTGTTCAAAACTAATTAACTCCTGATTCCAGGAAAACCCAGGCTGTGGTCTGCTGCTCTTAGAACCTCTCCTTTCATTTTCAGGAATGTTAAAGGGTCACTGCCATGTACTTCAGACCTGAGATTTATGAACTTAGAGGGGCAAACGTTGCTTTTAGGTCTCCATCAATTTACAGACTTCAGAGTCTGCTCCCCTAAGGCTGGGCTCAAGCTCAGATGGGGCAGGGGTAGGGACAGAGGTGGCCCCAGGGGCCTAATCCACCTGGATGACCCCCCTCCCAGAGACAGAGTCAGGCCTTCCAGGAGAAAAGGTCCCATCAAGGCCACGGCTTAGGTGGGGCTCTTTTCCCTACACCTCCTTCTGGGATTTGTATGGTCCCTAAAGTCTCCACTGGGTGGTCACCCTCAGGCCCTGGGCATGATCCCACCATGGACCTTGCCGCAGACTTGGTGACCCCTGAGGACAAAGGCTCAGAACTTCACAGTGCTTGATGAAGAGTAGCAGGGCATGCATCCAAACAGATGCTTAGTGGTGGGAGGGTGGACGGATGGGTGGGTGGGTGGGCAGACGAGTAGACGAGAAAGTAAACAGCTTCTGGGATGGGCCCATGGCTCTGATCTCCCCATGGGAGCCTGGAGGCTAGCTAGTTCGATGAGGAGCCAAGCTGGTGCAGCCACTGCAGGTACACATGCCCAGAGCCTAGCCAAGGGCCAGCGCCAGGAGGCTGACGTTGCTTACGTTCAGGGAACACCGTTACTGATGAAACTGGCAATGGAAAATCCAAATACACCTCATGCCAGGTAATCACTTGGTAGAACAGAAATTTTGGTCACAACTCATGGAATATTATCCAGCTAAGTCATATTTTGAAACTAGTGGAATTTGATACATAAAACTGTAGTCTTCAAGCTCACATATCAGACACATCCTCTCTGTCCTCCCTCCCACTGTCCTTTCCTCCTTCCCAGGAAAACATCAGCAGCAACACAGGGAAAAAAAGGTCCCTGAAACAGGCATTTGGTAAAATAAATGTTTTCTTACAGGATCCTAGTGCTCTGCCTTGGCATGAGCATTTGGGAGAACCTTTCCAGGCACTGAGGGAAGTCGCGGTGAGGACAGAGGCGTGGAGTCAGACTGGCCTGGACTCAAGCACACAGGCCGCGGATGAACTGTGTGACCCTGGTCACATGACTCTCTGAGCCTTCAACTGGGGACAACCACCCTCTGACAGAGCTGGTTCAGGTACTAAAAATGTCACATAAGGAGCACAATAAGCTCAATGGAGAAAGACACTCAGGCACAGAGGTATCTCTTAGGTCACTGAGGTCCTGTTTCCTCAGGGATGGGGAAAGTGAAGGACCCAGGTCACATGAGTGAGCAGCAGCGCTGGCCCAAGCACCAGGGCTCTGTGGTCCAGATCCCAGGGCCTTCCCACCCCAGCACCTGCTGATGGCTGCCTGCTTGTTGCC
>NW_007731825.1:147953-159357 GCF_000696425.1 Galeopterus variegatus
ACTAAAAATGTCACATAAGGAGCACAATAAGCTCAATGGAGAAAGACACTCAGGCACAGAGGTATCTCTTAGGTCACTGAGGTCCTGTTTCCTCAGGGATGGGGAAAGTGAAGGACCCAGGTCACATGAGTGAGCAGCAGCGCTGGCCCAAGCACCAGGGCTCTGTGGTCCAGATCCCAGGGCCTTCCCACCCCAGCACCTGCTGATGGCTGCCTGCTTGTTGCCAGTTGTGGGAGGCACGTTTTTCAGGGGTCAGATCCTCATATCACAGACAAGCCACACCAGCATGGAGCACCTGCCACCAGGCTGTGGATGCCAGGGCAGCAGCTGAGAGCGCCCAGGACTGCCCACCTAGGTCCCCCACCACACCTGGGCCGCCGGGGCCTGAGGATGGAGGGAGTGCAGGGCAGGCATCCTCTCCCGGGCCCCAGCCCGCTGCCAAGCAAGGGCAGCTTCCAGATGAAGAAGGCCTGTTTCCTGAAACAGACTCCACATGGTAGCGTTTTTCACAACCATGAGGGCCATCCTAAAGTAAGTGGAGAAACAGGGCTGCCCTGGAGAGAACAGACAGACCCGGCACACATGCACTCAGAGCCTGAGCGCTGTGATCTTCTCAACTGATTTCTAAATACACGCAGCTTGATTTCTTCTCAAAATTAGGTCCACTGCTCCCGATGAGGAGAAACTGCTTTACAAGGCTGGGCTTCGTTTTGGGCATCATCGCTGTTCCTAGCTACGCATCTCCAAAGTGACAGAGGTGTCACCTGATAATTATTATATAAAAAGATATTAACATAGCAGGGAATGCAGACAAAATCTCAGATTGGTATTTAAGAGTGAGATTCTAATCAAGAGTGATAATGTAATAGGAGATGTCACATTATTTGACTTTGTGACAGGTTCACAGGCTGGTTTCCATGTACCGGCAGGAACGGAGTTCATTACAGTGGGATTATTTGGAGACAGCACATGGCACTGAGAATGGAGATGCTCCCGCGGCAACCCCAGAACAGAGACATGCATGTCAGCAAAGGCCAGAGCAGCATGAGGTACGCCAGGGGACACACTAACCACCTCCCCCTCCTAAGAGGTCCAGAAGCAGGTGAAGGAGGGGCGCATCCTGCAGTCTGGGGCTGACCCTGTCCTCACCTGGAATAGATGGTTCCTGTCCTATCTCAGCAGGTCACCTTGCATAGCCTCTTATCAAAACAGAGGGGAGGAACCAACCCAAAGCTCACTGTGAGAGCTGTGGTGAACAGGTAACAGGGGCGGTGGCAGAACCACAAGCTGGGGGAGACCAGTGCCCCTTCCAGGACCTGCCCAGTTGGGAGTTTGCCAGAACTCGTGTTTGCTTAAACCCCTGCTTCAAGATGCACACCCTGACCAGGTGCATGGGAGGTGCGACCACACTGCACCTGCAGCTGGTGCCGGTGGTGTCCTCTGAGGCACCCCAGACATGTAATATGTGGGGGCAAGTGGAGCCAGGGGATCAGCCTTGGGAGGCCTCGGCAGCCTCGTACCTGTCCGGTCCCTGCAGGAGTCCAACAGTGATTCAAGTGTGTAAATGAAGCAATAAAGTGCATTCAGTCACGCGTTCGTCCATTTCCGTTGCTCGTAACAGAACACCTCAAGCTGGGAAGTCCAAACTCCAGGGGTGCACTTGGTGAGGGCCTTGTTCTTGGTGGTGACTCTACAGCAACCAGGGTGTCACATGGCAAGAACAGGCTAAGCAAGAAAGAGCTGACCTGCTCACACTGCCTTGGATTGAGTGTCTTCCCCAAACTCGGCCCCCACTGTAACTGTTAAGAGGGTAGGAAATCCTATTACGGTAATTGAAAGGTGGGGCCTGAAGAGGTGACTGGATTGTAGGACTGTGCAGTAGTGAATGGGTTGATAATGATGGTCAGGGGCGTGGTTCTGAGGCTTTAAAAAGAGTGCATGAGGAGGTTAGTCTCTCTCTCTGCTCTGCCATTTTCTGCCATGTGAGACCCTGCATTGCTGTAAAGCCACCACCAAATAACGCCCTCACCATAAGTGTTCCCTGGACTTTGGACTTCCCAGCTTCTGAAACTGTAAGCAATAAATTTAGTTTTCTTTATAAATTACCCAGGTCTATGTATTTTGTTATAAGCAACAGAAACGGACTAATACACTCGCTCTCCTCACAAAACCATCAGAACCACACCCTTACTCCATGAATGGATCAATCCATTCATAAAAGCACAGTCCTACAATCTAAACACCTCTTAAATGTTCCACCTTTCAAATACCATAATGGGATTTCCTACCTTCTTAACAGTGTTACGGGGGTGTTAAGTTTGAAACACATGAACTTTGCGGGGGCACATTTAATCCACAGCAGTCAACTTCTAGCAAAAGCTTGGTGTGGGGCTCACAAGGGCTTGGCTCAACCCAAGGTCCCAAATCCAGGCTGGGCCACCAAGAGAGATAGCCACAGACTAAAGAGCTGGCCGTGTTGTGTTTTCGTTTCTACCAAGTAAAGTGAAAGTCTGTGTCCCCCACAAAATTCATATGTTAAAATCCTAATCCCCACTGGGATGGTATTAGAAAGTGGGGCCTTTGGGAGGTGATCAGATCAGGAGTATGGAGCCTTGTGGATGGGAACCAGGAAGCCCTCACCAGACACTGAGTCTGTCGGCACTTCCATCTCAGACTTCTCAGCCTCCAGAACTGCTTATAAGTTACCCAGTTTGCAGCATTTTGTTACAATGGCTGAATGGATTAAGACACATGGAGACTGGGAAGCACACAGATGTCAGCTAGCACCTGCAGACCAACGGAAGAGGCTCTTAAAGGACACACCTCTGCCAAAACCCGCCTCCTAAATCTCTGGGGAGGGAAGTAACGTGGTTGTCCAGGCAGGGTGGCTGGGGGCGAGCCAGGGATACACGGCACCTGCAGCTTCTCCAGGAACACATGCTATGACATTCACCATGCCCCAGGCTGCAGGCAAGCACCGTCCACAGCCTCACCTATCCCCGAGAAGCTGAGCATGCATGGGGCAGGGACCTTGTATCCTCAGCTGGGCGCACACACAGCAGAGAGCACATGGCCTGGGGTATCGATGCCATCACTTCTACAAGCTGTAACTCTGGGCAAGCCTTCCTCAGGAAAGCGAGGGGCTGATGGCTGCTGAGGTACTTCTACTGGGGCAATCCCAGGTCTGTGGCTCACACACAGTACCCCAGTGCGCCCAAGCCTCCAGACCACAGGGGGACGAGGAGTCCCATCAGGTGACCATGACACTGATGACGACACTCCACAGAGCACCCATGTTCCCTGGCACTTGTGACAACCCTGAGAGGATACTGGTACCCCCATCCTATATAGAGAGACACAGAGCTCAAGAGGAAAATGATCTGGCTTGGGCTGGAGTCGGGGAGGCTGAGGCAGGGGCAGGTCAATCTGGAGGGCCAAAGCTCACGTCGCTCCTCTGGACCACGTGGCCCCACCTCAGCCAGGACCCCCCACACCTCACTTTCTCCTTCATCTCAGGCCTGTTTCTGTAACCATTTCTTCAGGGTGCAGAGCCTGAGGCCACAGGTAGAGGCACCCAGAATCCTCTGAAGTTAGGGAGCCCTGGGAAATTTGCCCCAGTGGAGAAGGAAAGACAAGGGCACGGGGGGAGAGGAGGGTGCTTAGGGGTAGTAAGTGTCCATCTGTGTGATGCCAGGGCGGTGAGGACAGGGACTGAGGCTGAGCAGCCGCCAGTCCAGAATGAGACACCACCAGTGCCCCAGCGTCCAGTCTGACTGGACCCTGCACCTGCCACCCTCCCTCCCCTCCAGCCCCGCTGAGAATCATACACACTAAACGAGAGATGAGCAAATACTCTTTCTTTGCATGAGGAATTAAAAGATCGATGCAACTTCTGTGTGCTTTATCTCAAAAACAAACACCCCACACTTGAACTGAGAAATCCTATTGTGTTTGCCCTGAAAATCTTCACACTAATTAGGGTAACAGGATGAACACACCAGGCAGATCAGTAGTCGCCTTTCGGATTGGAAGCAGATCGTAAGGCAGCCAAAAGATTTCCTTAAGCACTCATTTTATTTTTATGTTATCTTATCTTTTTATGCCAGCACAAGGGGTCAAAACTTAGCAAGGATCCCATGGCTGAGTTTGTTTACCTCATGCTCGGCCCTGCACAGTAAGGGCTGACAAGGTGCTGGACACTCCGCGGACCCAGGCCAACTGAGAGGTGACCTGCGGTGACAAGGGCCAGCTGCGGCAGGTCTGCAGCCTCTGGTGGGAGGGGATGCTGGTGCCCTATCTGTTGCCCGCCCATCTGGGCAACAGCAGCTCCCACTACTGAGGGCCAAAGCATGCCAGAGGCTCCAGCAGCAATTTCCACAGTGGCCTGCTCACTCACCCAAGTCCCAGTGCCCTGGGTGCATGAGGCGGCAGGGGTGGGGAGGGGAGCTAAATGGCGCTTGGGGCCCCCCAGGGGCAGTGATGCAGGGTTGGAGACCTGGACTCCCTGAGTTGCCTGGGGTCTTTGTGCCATGAGGCCCTGAGGCTCTGGGCCCAAGGAAAGAAATGTGTCCATAGCCTCGCATCCCAGGTCCTCACGCTACTGCTTGACAGACAACTGAGATCAACAATCCTACTTTTCCTGATTTCCCGCAATTCTGGTCACAGCATTGAGGTAGGTGCCATGGAGAGATGACCCAGATAGGCAGGGGGTCCTGCCCACAAGTAACTTGTGGTCCAGTGGGGAAGGCAAGCGGGATGCCAGGAGCCCTACCAAGGGGCTGAGGCCACTGCAGGAACCGTGGGGATGCGGGTGAGGGGCCATGACCATGGAGCTCCTGGTAGGGCTAAAGAGGGTGATGGGACAGCCCCTCATAGTGGCAGAAAGGCCACGGGGAACTCGGTAAGAGGAGCCTCAGCCCTGGCATCCCAGACACTGGGCCTCCCTCGTGGCTGAGCCTCGCTTTCCCCTCTGTAAGTGTGGATCTGAGAAGTTGAAAGCCACTCCCTCCCTCCCTAGCTACCGCCCTCACCCGGAATCTGCCAGCTCCTACCTGAGCAACTGCACTGCCTCCCAGACTGACCTCCCGCTCAACCTGTTTGGCCACAGTGATCTCCTGTGCATGCCTGGAGTGGCCCTGGCACACAGCAGGTACTCGATGACCATCCACGGAGTGAATGAAGGCATCACATCACACACACCTTGCCTGAGGCCCTTCGGTCACTCCCCTAAACTTCCATTCCCTCAGGAAGCTCTGGCCCATGAGGCACTTGGATTTACTGGTGAACTAGAGGGCAAAGCCCCGAACAGTGTCGTAGGAATCTCCCCACCCCTCCTGTAGCTAGCAGGCCCTGCAGATAGGGCCTGTCACCTCCCAGCCTCCCCTTGAGCCATGCACCAACCTCCCAAGCCATTCCACGTGGGCACTCTCCCCAGAGCCCCCGCCGTCCCCCAGCCCTGATCTTCTCCCATGACCCCGAGCAGTGACGACTGTTTATTTTTCGGCTCACTCTCACTCTCCTCCCTGCCAGAACCAAGGTTCCTGAGGGCAGGTGCTCCGCCTGCTCATCCTCACATCCTCAATGCCCAGTAACACCTGGCACACAGCACACACTCAGTACCTGTTTGCTACGTGAGACTCAGTGAAGGAAGAAATGGACCCAATACAGACCCTAGTCAAGGGGCTGTGGGATGAACCAGGATGACGTGAAGAAGCCCCAAGCCCAGCCCCGGCCTCCACAGGTACTCAGCAAAGGTACACCCTTCACAGCTCCCATCAGGGAAGAGGCCCCTCCCATTCATCCCTACAGAAGCAACTCGGCAGCAAAGCCACAGGTCCATGTCCCTTCATGGCTGGGCTCTGGGTCTGGCCATGCGTGTGGGAGGGTCCCCACAAGGCTGGCTAAGGCCTGAGCGAGCGCTGAGTGGCTGAGCCCTTGGGGCATGTGGGAGGTGTTGGGGAAGCTGGCAGGTTCCTCCTTCAAGCCCCTTATCTGGGCTTGGGGGTGCTCGATAGCCACATCAGAAACCCAGGTCAGGGAAAACAGGCAGAAAGGACACCAGCCAAACAGCACGATGGATTCTTTCCACAAAGGAAGTCCAGGAGTTTGGTAACTGGACAAGAGGACTCAGCCTCTGGTGGCATGGCACTCCTGGGCCACCAGTGCTTTTTCGGCTTCTTTTCCACCCACAGTTTACATAAAGATCTCAGGCACTCCCAGCCTTAGCAACCATGAAGCCTATCAGTGCTGGCTCAGTCCCTCTAAGTCCTTCCACCAGAAAACACTGGTGGTCCTGAGTGGGCTGCCCATGGCCAGGAAGCTGCTGAGGACGCAGGGAGCCGTCAGGCCCACAAAGTCAGCCACGTTCCAGCAGAACATGCCTCCCTTGAAGTCCCCAGCCCCACCCCTCAGGCCAGTGTTATTTCCACACTAGATGTGTTTGGGTGTCCATAAAAGGCTACAAAATGGACCAGTGACAGCTGATAGGGAGACATTTTAATAAGGCCTAAGATGTAATTACATTTCTTCAGGGACTGAACAGATGAGCTTCTCCAAGTTTATCTGCCCTAGATATCAAACACCATTAATGAGATAATAAGGGCCTTTCAATTAATGATTTGAATGGTGGGTGTAATTTTTTCTTTAATGGCAAAACTAATTCTCAGGCAGAAAAGAGCAAGGGAGAGAGACTGGCAAAATCCTCAGTGTTTGGCTGCCCTCCGCCCCACCAGCTTTCCACTCACAGGCCCTCCGCCTCCTCGAGTTCTGGCAGAGGCACAGGCTGGGCACCCTCTGGAATAACTGGAGCAAGTGCAGGGGATATGTTCCAGGCCCTGTGAGAAAGGTTGTTAAGTCCTGGGGATGAAAAGTCAACCTTCTCCTAGGCCAGAGAAATCCTTTTATGAAATAAAGGGGAGGGAGGGAGAGACTAAAATGCACCTGTTCCTAGGTTGAGGCGACGACCCAGGAAAGAACACTCGGAGCTTATAAGGATGCACAGAACCGTAGTTATCGTGCTGATGACCCAAGCGCAGGCACACGCCCCACTGCAGGTGTCACTGCCCGAGCTCCCAATGGCTCCTGTTTCCTCCCAGCCAGCAAGAGGAGAGCTCCAACAGATACGCCAGGAGCCACCTGCGAGGACAGCCTGAAGGACCTGCCGTGTTCCTGCATGAGAGGGAGCAGCGTCCTGAAAACCAATGCAATAAAACCAGTCACCTCCCAAGCAGTATTTTCAAATCTGCTGCACAGTTGGAACTACCTGGACTTTCACAAAGGCCTCCAAGAGTGAAAATCAAAACCAGGACCCACAGGCAGCCCTCTCAAGTCGGTGTGGCGAATCCTGGGTCACAGTCTGGCACTCAGTCGCTGGGGCCTGCTCAGCAGGGCCAACCTACGACCATGTAGTCCTCGTCCCATGGACTTCAGAGGCCCTACCATCAGCATGTTAAAACACAGTCGTATTCCACACTAAATATGTTTCTTCTTACAAAAACATGGAAGGATTTTTATAATTTTGCTTTGGAATTATTTAACTGCAAGCAAACATTCTTCACATTGGGGGTACAGGTTCCCACTCCCTGCCACGTGAGACTGAAGCACGGTGCGGTTTACACAGTCATAGTGAAGCAAGTTCCGACCAGGTAAATTATCTAATCCATACACACTGGGAACCTCGGAAGAAGGACAGGTGCGTGCAGGCTTGTGTGTGCTGGAACCACGGCAGTGAGAGCTAAACTCTCATCTTCCCTTTTCTGTTGTAGAAATTCATCACCTAAAGCTGAAAAATCAAGAAGCAACTGTTTTAAAAGACAGAGAAAAATACAAGAAAAAAAGTAAAGTAAAAAATATAAGAAAAAAGTAAACACGACACAACCACCGAAAACGTTGAGTGGTTGCCTCCAGCGGCAGGAGGAAGCTAGGAGAAAGTGATTATTCCTTTTTTTGGTAAAAAGTCTATCAGAACTTTCTGTCTTTTAAAAATACGTATACATACGGCTTTAATAAAATAAAAATTACTTGCCTTTTATAGGTATGGGCTTGGGCATGAATACTTGGGAACAGTCCCAGCCCTACCCCTTTCCTCTTTCAGTTCCAAAAACCCTCTGCTAATAAGCAATAATCCTTAGGATCTTAGGGTATCTATTAACTTCAACGAGTACCATGAAACTAAGAAGTTAGCACTCAACTTCTCTTCTACCCGTACTAAATCATTAATACAACACGTGGTTCTTGGGAAGCATGTTGAAACCAATCAATGATTGGTTTCATTACCTAAGAGGTGACAGTACTCATTATGGTATAATAAAAAAAAGAAAGAAAAAGAAGAGTATAAAGAATGACTCTTAAGCCTGGCCATCCAGGTGAACAGATGTAGCACACGCAGGCCCAGCGCCTCCCGGGCGGGCCCACACATGTGCACACGGGTGTGCACTGCAAACACGATGATGTGCAGTTTTACTCAGACCCACAGTCACATGTGTTTGCTCATCTCACTCGTATCGTATTGCCAAGTGTGACCTCGAGAAGCACTGGGCATGATGGAACTTGGGGGCCTGCAGACACCTAACCACCCTGAAAACAGAGCAGAGAGAGATGTCACCCAATGTCCTCCAGGAGTCTAAGGGGACCATAGTGGCCAAGCCAGAGCCCTGGGGCCACAGGGCCCAGCAGGGCCATGCAGGCTCAGATTCCAGCTGCTCATCCCCCAGAGAAAGTGAAATCCATCACAGAAAAAGATGATTTAATAAACATATAGATATGTCCGAGCAGAATCACAGGACAAAAATCGATTTTCTGCAGCCTTGTGCAGACTTCCATTTCTTTTCTTTGAAAACTGCCTCATGAGTTCACTTCTTAAAGGGAGAATGATCACAGCAAATCTGGAATCAGAGTGGTACTCGCACCCCTCCCTGGGAGATGACCCACTCAGGAGGGCAGGAGCCAGGGGTGTCCGCTCAACGCCAAGGGTCTGTGTCAGGGTGGGCAGGAAGCCAGGGACAGGGACAAGCCAGCTCCTCCCTCACCTGGCCATTCACTGAGTCCTTCCAAGAGGGCTCCCCTGAGGGAGGAGGTGAAAAATTGGGGAGAACATGGAGGTGGGGTGGAGGCAAGGATGGGTGGGCGGGGAGAGGCCTGAAACCCTTATATCCACAGGGTCCTCGAGGCAGGGCCTGGGCAACTCGGGGAAAAGGTGAAGACTGTGTGCCCCAAAGAGAATGAACACCTGGCACTTCCCACGAGAGAGGTGCCAGGACGCTCTGTCAGCAAGCTGCAGCCATGCACGGCCCGCTCTCTCTGTAGACCAGCTTCTTCTCCTGCTCTGAAAAGGCACTCAGCTGCTGCCACTCACATTATCTCAGTGAAGGACTGAGGTTGACATTCTCACTCCACATAATAACAGGGCTACCCGCCGTAATGACAGTGAAAGAGTGAGCCTGGCCACATGTGAAAGCCAAACACCACTCACATGCAGACTTTCGTTGTAATAACAAAGTCACAAGGGTCACCGTGTCAAAAGAAATCCAAACAAATTCTAGATGAGGCAAAGCAGTAGTTTTCTTTATCAGTATTTAAGCAAGAATTCCCCATTTGCAAAGAAAGAAAGGGTTAGTTTTTTAAAGATCAAAGAACAGAGTCAGTTTTTTCCTGCCGTATTTCCTGAGATTCTGAGGGTGAGTGGGCACACGCATGTGCATGCACGTCTGTGTGTACATGCATGTGTGTGTGCATGCACGTGTCTATGTGTGCATGTGCATATAGGTGTATGTGTGTGTGTGCACATGCACGTGGGTCTGTGTGTGGGGAACCATCCGCTCCAAGTCCCTCCTCTGTCCACCATCCCACCTGACCCTGCAGCAACCCTGTGAGCACAGTAAGCTGGATGCCACCATCACGTCCCTGTCTGGTTGGGAAGTTCAGAAGGTTTCCAAAACTCCTCACTTCACTGTCTGCGCTCCCTTCTGGTCAGTGGGCAGATGCCTCTGGGCAACTCCCAGTCTAGGCAGAGCAAAGGGGCCGCTGTGCTGCATGGCCCCTGGGTGTCCCCTCCTAGGAAGTGGGGGCCACTCCCAGCCTTCCAGGCCCCATGTCTGCTGCTTCCTAACACTGTCTCTGAGCCTCCGCTAACATTCCCACAGGATAGAATGCTGCAGATTATTCCCTCACCCTCACCACAGGCCTGAGCTCACCACAGGGCCAGTGCAACTCTGGAGTGGAAGACACTCAGTGAGCAGATGGTGCAGGGTGGTCGGGAGAGTCCTCCTGCCAGGCTTTGGGGGTTGGAACTGCACGGGAGCAACTCAGTCACAGGAAAGCGGGTGCTGCCTCCAGCACCCTTTACAGAATGGGGCTGAGGAGTGGCGGGAAGGGCATGCAGCACCCCTGTGTCCAGCCCCCTGAATGGGGAGGCCTTGCTGCTCCCTCCCTGCTCTGCTGGGGAACGTCTCCCAGCCCTGCCCCAGTGCCTGGAAATATCAGAAAGCTTCAGGAAGGCATTAGGGAAGGTAGGCTCTAGGGGAACGGCTGTCCTCCCTAAAGCAGGAGGTGGCCCACCTCTGGGTCTCTGTAGGGCCATGCCACGTCAGCCTCGGGCAGGGGTGTGGTCACTGCCACCCAACCAGGCCTGGTCCCTGTGCCCTCTCGCTGCATCATGGATGCCCCTGCTCCGTTCTGCCCCTGCCCTGCCCTTTCCTTCCTCTCTGAGGCTTACCCCCATTCACTCTGGTTCTTTTATTGCCCCACGTCCCCTCTGCTGCCTGGCCTGATTCTTGCAGGCAGTCTTTGCCCTTTGCTGGCCCCCTGGGGGCTCTACTCAGCTGCCCTCCCAACTGCCCTACAGCCAGCACTGCCGAGTTGGTGCCACAGTCACACGAACCCCACGCAGACCTGCACTTACCCCACACACGGCCACGCACACCTGCCCTTAGGCCATGCACACCTGCACTTATGCCACATAGCCACGCACACCTACCCTTATGCCACATGCGGCCATGCACACCTGCCCTTACGCCACACACGGTCACATGAGCCCCACACTTGAACACAGGCAGCAACCAGAGGAGCACACAAAGGCACAACAGTCCACTTTAAAGATGAGTTTCAACTGACCCAATTTTGTCTTTAAAATATCTTGAAATGATAGACAATTGATCTTTACTTTGGCATTTCATGGCATTTGTGGCTTCAAATGAACACAGGATAAAACATGAACCCATGTAAAACTGTTAACCCATCATAGGCTACTCAGCAGTTCAGAGTGAGTCCCGTGTACAGACACATGACACCTGTTCAGGCCACTCTAGACCCCGGGCAGGAGGAATCCCCTACACGCTAACTCACTGGGTCCCAGGTGTGAGTTCACCATGATGAGGACGGCAATGGATCTACCCACAGGACGTCGTAG
>NW_007731826.1:0-457 GCF_000696425.1 Galeopterus variegatus
CCACATAATCAAACTGAAACCTCAGAAAAATAGAAAACTCTCCAAACACACCAAATTTTCAAAAAACAGGATATTCACAGCGACCAATCAGAAGGGGCCTAGTCTACCTGAGCCAGCATGATAAGACTCCTCTGCTTTAACACTTACAAAAAAAACCCTGAAGTAACATGATATTAACCAATCCACTTTTTTGTACTATGCGGTTTCTTTGTTTCTGATCAAGCTGTCTTACAAAACCAATTGTTTTGCCATGCCCAACGAAGCTCCTTCTATTTTGTAGGTTGGATGCTGCCTGATACATGAATTGCTAATAAAAACCAGTTTGATCTTTAAAATAAACTTGTTGTAATTTTGTTCTTTGACTATATTAAAAGATATATTAGTCAAATACTAGCTAACCAAGGTAAGCCAATACATTATTACCAATCAAAATAGACTTGAAGGCAAAAATCTTAGC
>NW_007731826.1:5865-6143 GCF_000696425.1 Galeopterus variegatus
TGAATGTACTAATTATCCTATTTAAGCATCACGTATTACACACAGGTATTGATATCAATGCTGTACACCACAGAAATGTACAGTCAATTATGTTTCAATTTTAAAAAGAAAAGAAAAAAGATAGTGTTAAATAAAATAAAAGATCGTTGTATTGGACTGAGCTCCTGCACCAGGCCCCAGGCACACCAGAGGCACATGAAGTCACTTGTGCCAGGTGCCACATAATCAAACTGAAACCTCAGAAAAATAGAAAACTCTCCAAACACACCAAATTTTCA
>NW_007731826.1:7160-8477 GCF_000696425.1 Galeopterus variegatus
AAGAAAAAACAAAGTACCCGCAACCAGAGACAAAGTTTGATATTAACTAGTAAAGGTCTCAATTCACCAAAGAACACCTACACCACCCAGAAGGACTGGAAGTCCCCTGGGTTACCAAACCAGAAAGGGAGTTGGGTTGGGGCCTCAGCCATGCCCCCCAACACCTTCAACCAGTCCCAAGGGTGAGGCCTTGGGCTTTGGCCACACCCCCCAACAAGCACAACCACCCCAGCAACGACCACTGAGCCACCACAGGAAGCACCCCAGGCTCTCCCAAGCCAGGGTGGTAGGGGGCAGAGGGCCCTGGTCACACCCTACAACACAAGCTACCAGCTCAGAAACAACCACCAAGCCACCGCAGGAAGCCCCCTGGGTTCCTGAGCTGGGGAGGTGGGAGGGGAGCGCTTTTGCCACACCCCCTGACATCTGCACCCAGCCTGGCAGTGACCAAGCCACTGCTAGAAGCCTCCCAGTCTCCCCTGTGGGAATGTGGGTGTGCCACAAGCCTCAATCCCGCCCCTTCTCCTTCTTCCATCCCATTTCCTTCCCCTCTCCCCTCTCTCTCTCCCTCCCAACTGCTCTGCAACAATGTCACAGAATGTAAAAAGAATAATATTAATAAAATTTTACAAAGTAAATAAATAAAATAAAACCTTTTTCAAAGAAAAGATCATACTCAGGGCATTTTACAAGTAAGTTCTACAAACCTTAAAGGAATCAATAATCTCAATATATTACTATGACTTCTAGAGAACAGAAAGGGAGAAAACACTCTCTGAATTATTTTATGAGTCTAATTTTTGACACTAACACCAAAGACATACCTGGAAAGAAAAAACAGGACAATCGTAATCATAAATATAAATATATATATACACACACATGTACATGCATATATATAAATAACTAAAATAGAAAACCATACACAGCAATGCCCCAAAAGTAAATACATTATGACCACATTGTGTTTATGTTAAGAATGTAAATTTGGTTGAATATTAGAAATGGAAATGTAATTTATCACCTTAACAGTTTAAAGGGAGAAAAATCTACATATTCATCTCAATTTATTTGGTAAAAGCATTGTATAAAATTCAGCATTACTTTATAATAAAACCTTTTTAAAAACTAGGAATCCAAGACAACTTTTTAATCTTGAATAAGGGGTCTCTACAAACAAAACAACAAAAATCTTACAGCAAACATCTTATTTAATGAAGAAATATTAAAATCATTCCCTTTGAAATAATACACAAAAAATTACCATTATCACTTCTATACAACATTACCTTTGGTGTTTGAGTTAGTGCAATAAGT
>NW_007731826.1:9064-9761 GCF_000696425.1 Galeopterus variegatus
TACTTTATAATAAAACCTTTTTAAAAACTAGGAATCCAAGACAACTTTTTAATCTTGAATAAGGGGTCTCTACAAACAAAACAACAAAAATCTTACAGCAAACATCTTATTTAATGAAGAAATATTAAAATCATTCCCTTTGAAATAATACACAGAAAATTACCATTATCACTTCTATACAACATTACCTTTGGTGTTTGAGTTAGTGCAATAAGTGGGGGAAAAAAACATAACACATAAATGGTTTGTAAACAAAGAAATAAAACTTCCATTGTTCGCGGATAATGTTATTGTATGCATAGAAAACTTAAGTATTTCTAAATTACTAAAATTAATAAAACAACATTGCTTTTCGAGAAGACAAATTAGAAAATGCAATTTTAAAATACGTCCTTTACAAATAAAAAAAAGAGGGTACTTAGGAATAAATCTAATATTAAGTTGTGCAAAATCCTTTACCTAGAAAGCACAAAATTATATTGAAAGACCCTAAAGGAGAGCTATGTAAAAGTAGAGATATGCTGTTTATGGATAGAAATGCCCAATATTGTGAAGATATTAACCTTGTCCCTCTAATTGATCTATATTTTCAATGCAATTCCAATAAAAATCCCAATGAGATATTTAATAGACTGTGACGGAATGATTCTAAATATTTTCGTGAAGGGGTAAAAGACTAAGAATATGATAAAAAAAA
>NW_007731826.1:10573-21165 GCF_000696425.1 Galeopterus variegatus
ATCAAGAGGAATTATGAAATGACAATCCAAAAATGAAAAAAAAAATTATTTGCTGTACCTATGACAAACAAAATTGTATCTAGAACAAATATTTCCCAGAAGAGGAAACAGGAATGCCAAAAAAAACATATGAAAAGATGCTCAGTCTCTTTACCAAGCAAATAAATTCAATTTAAAATATCAAGGAGATATCATTTCATACCTGACAGACTGGCAGAACTTAAAAAGCCTGACAATCTTCTTCACAATGTCCAGGAGAATATAAAACCCCCTGAAATTCATGTACCACTGGAGGGGAATGTGATTTGATATGATCACTTTGGAAAACAAGTTGGAACTGCGTAGTAGCATTGAATATGAGTATGAGAATATCCTATGACCAATAGTAGCACTGAATATGAGAATATCCTATGACCAAGTAATAACGATTCTAAGTATAAAGCTTAGAATAACTCTTGCACATGTGTACAAGGAGACATAAGAAAATGTCCACAGCAACATCATTCATAATAGCAAAAAAACTCTAAACAGCTCAAATATCCATCAACAAGATGATGGAGAATTAAATTGCTTGCAACATACTCACACAGTGGAATTCTGCGCCAAAGTGAGCATGACTGAGTCAAAGTGAGATTCATCAACATGGAGGAATTTCCAACACATCATACAAAGAGAAAAACACATCACAGAACAATATATACAGTATGATTACATTCATACGAAATGGACAAAAACAGGCACAACTTCACTTACATGATTTAGGGATATAATGAAAAGCAAGGAATAATTATTATCAAATTTGGATGCAGTCAGCTCTGAAAGGGGAGGGAGAGTACATGGGGAATGTACTATTTTTATAATCTTGACAGTGAAATAGAGATGTTCATTTAATTATTCTTTAAACCATATATACACTCTTGTTACACATGTCTTTGTACACATATCTCATAACACTTTTTCCAATATGCACAATTGTATCACCAATATAGGATCCTGGATATAAAACTTGCTAATATATTATGCAAATAACATGAAGCTCAGCATGATAGAATAGGAATTATTCATTCAGGGGAAATGATGATGGTCAGTACTTTGAAAGTTTAAAAATAAAAATTAAAAATTATATGAGGGAGTTGAAGTAGACAGAATATAATACTATAGAATGAGAGCACATTCAAAGTGTTGAATCTTAGAATATGTGGAAAAAATATAGATGATTAGCTATAATAAAAGATTTATTTTAAATGATCATAGGAGAGTGAATTAATTCCCTCAAGGGTTTGAAATCTATTGTGGTTTCCTTTTTTAAAGAAATTATAATTTATCTTTACAAAATATGAAAATGTATCTAAAGTTTCTTCAAAGTCAAATGCTTACTATGTTCTACCATAGAAGTTGGGTGATATAATGAGAGAAATCCTCCTGGACCAAAGGCCACAGGATCTAGGCTCTGGCCCTGGCTTGCTTCTTTATCCCCTCCATATTTTAGGGGAGTCTTTGAAGTCTCTTTCATGTGATCTTTGAGGTGTTGGAATAGGAAAATGTGAAAGTTCTACCAAAATACTAAGAAACACTAAGCACAGATAACTCAACAGCTTCCATGTGCTGCGCACTGGAATCAGCTGCTTTACAAGCTTCTCTTCTAACTTCCAAAACAAGCCAGCATGATGGGCACTATGTGGCCCTTAAGCAAGAGTGTATTCAACCATTAAACAAACACGGTCATGTGTCACCTAACCAGGGGGATACGTTTTGAGAAATTCGTTGTTAGGTGATTTTGTCATTGTGCAAACATCACAGAGTGTGCTTACACAAACCTAAATGGTATAGCCTACTACACACCTAGGCTATATGGTACAGCCTTTTGCTTCTAGCCAGCATCACCACAAACACATAACTAATGTAACATCACTAGGTGATAGGAACTTTGCAGGTCTATTATAATCTTATGAGACCACCATTGCATATACAGTCTGTCAACCAAAATGCCATTTTTGTGGTGCATGACTGTATATTGAAATGGAAATAATGATAGTTATTCTAGATGCCTGTGAACAAGACTAACAAGGTCCCTAATTCCTTGCGGCTATATATTCTAGTAGGAGAGAAAAATAAACAAGCAAACAAATTTTAAAAAGTCCGATAGAATGTTTTGGGGCTACTTTTTCTTAGAGTGATAGAAGTTGTCTCTCTGAGCAGGTAACATTTGGCCCAGACCAGAATAAAGAGAAGGAATCAACCTTATGAAGATCTGGGGAAGGAACCACTCAGGCAGAAGGAATACCAAATGCAAAAGACTAGGGAGAGAACAAGCTTTGTGTGAGTTTGGCCGGGTTGACCCAAGAACCTTGAATGAGGGGGATGAGATTAGAGAGTCAAGTCAGGACTTTGAAGGTCATGGTTAGATGTCTACATTTTATTCTAATGCACTGGAGTCCTATGCAAATTACTTGACATACAGTAGTCTCCCCTATCCACATCTTCCCTCTCCAGTTTCAGTTACCTGCTATCAACTATGGTCCGAAAATACTAAATGGAAAATTCAAGAAATAAACAACTCGTTAGTTTTAAATTGCACACTGACAAGTAGTGTGACGAAATCTCCCTTCGTCCTGCCCAAGACATGAATCGTCCCTTTGTCCAGCGTATCTACGTGTAGACACTACCTGCCTGTTAGTCACTTAGTAGCTTAATCAGTCATCAGATCCACTGTCAAGCTATTGCAGTGCTTAATGGCCCCAAAGTAAAAGAAGAGTAATGCTAGAGATCCAGATATGCCAGCTGTAGTGTGTTTTCTTTAAATGAAAAGGAAAANTAGGGGAGTCTTTGAAGTCTCTTTCATGTGATCTTTGAGGTGTTGGAATAGGAAAATGTGAAAGTTCTACCAAAATACTAAGAAACACTAAGCACAGATAACTCAACAGCTTCCATGTGCTGCGCACTGGAATCAGCTGCTTTACAAGCTTCTCTTCTAACTTCCAAAACAAGCCAGCATGATGGGCACTATGTGGCCCTTAAGCAAGAGTGTATTCAACCATTAAACAAACACGGTCATGTGTCACCTAACCAGGGGGATACGTTTTGAGAAATTCGTTGTTAGGTGATTTTGTCATTGTGCAAACATCACGGAGTGTGCTTACACAAACCTAAATGGTATAGCCTACTACACACCTAGGCTATATGGTACAGCCTTTTGCTTCTAGCCAGCATCACCACAAATACATAACTAATGTAACATCACTAGGTGACAAGAATTTTACAGATCTATTATAATCTTATGAGACCACCATTGCATATACAGTCTGTCAACCAAAATGCCATTTTTGTGGTACATGACTGTATATTGAAATGGAAATAATGATAGTTATTCTAGATGCATGTGAACAAGACTAACAAGGTCCCTAATTCCTTGTGGCTGTATATTCTAGTAGGAGAGAAAAATAAACAAGCAAACAAATTTTAAAAAGTCAGATAGAGTGTGCTGCGGGCTACTTTTTCTTAGAGTGATAGAAGTTGTCTCTCTGAGCAGGTAACATTTGGCCCAGACCAGAATAAAGAGAAGGAATCAGCCTTATGAAGATCTGGGGAAGGAACCACTCAGGCAGAAGGAATACCAAATGCAAAAGACTAGGGAGAGAACAAGCTTTGTGTGAGTTTGGCCGGGTTGACCCAAGAACCTTGAATGAGGGGGATGAGATTAGAGAGTCAAGTCAGGACTTTGAAGGTCATGGTTAGATGTCTACATTTTATTCTAATGCACTGGAGTCCTATGCAAATTACTTGACATACAGTAGTCTCCCCTATCCACATCTTCCCTCTCCAGTTTCAGTTACCTGGGTGAGGACTTTGAAGGTCATGGTTAGATGTCTACATTTTATTCTAATGCACTGGAGTCCTACGCAATTACTTGACATACAGTAGTCTCCCCTATCCACATCTTCCCTCTCCAGTTTCAGTTACCTGCTATCAACTATGGTCCGAAAATACTAAATGGAAAATTCAAGAAATAAACAACTCGTTAGTTTTAAATTGCACACTGACAAGTAGTGTGACGAAATCTCCCTTCGTCCTGCCCAAGACATGAATCGTCCCTTTGTCCAGCGTATCTACGTGTAGACACTACCTGCCTGTTAGTCACTTAGTAGCTTAATCAGTCATCAGATCCACTGTCAAGCTATTGCAGTGCTTAATGGCCCCAAAGTAAAAGAAGAGTAATGCTAGAGATCCAGATATGCCAGCTGTAGTGTGTTTTCTTTAAATGAAAAGGAAAAAGGTTACCATAGGTATATATATATAGGAAAAAACACAGTAAGTATATATAGGGTTTGGTACTATGCATGATTTCACTGGAGATCTTGGAAGATATCCGCACTGGATAAGGGAACTACTACGTGTTTTTAACAGGCATTCTAGTTGCTACTGATTAAAGGACTACCAGGAACACAGATCACTAGAAGGTTATTGCAGGACCCCAGGGAAAAGGCAGTGGTAGCTCGCACTGGGAAGGTAACAAGAAGTATCTCAAAAGAGCTGGTTTTGAAATATATTTTGAAGGTAAAGGAGAAAGAACTTATAAACTGGGCTTCTACGTTTTGGTCCTGAACTTCTGGCTGAAGTATAATGCCATTTATAGACATAAGAAATACTATAGGCAGGAGACGATTTAAAGAGATGGAAACTGACCAACACTCGTACATGAACAAACGCGGAGTGAGAATCTTTCCATTCCTTTTCAGTATCTCCAGGACAGGAGTCAGCAGCCTCCTTCAGCAATAATAATAATAGCAGAATAACATTCGTGGAGAACTTATGATGCTTCCGGCCCCGTTCCTGATCTGAATCCTGAGATGCAGGTGCTATTATCACACCCATTTAATTGATGATAGAAAATGAAGCACCAAATTTGTTAACTTGCTGCAGGTCTCATGGGTAGTAAATGGCAGAAGCAGAATTTGAATCCAGGCAGACTAGCTCCATATTCTTCACTCTTAACCACTTGACTGCCCAATTTCATGGTTTACTTAGCACATCTGTAACGTAACTGACCCTCATATATAACAAAGGGGAGTGGTATAGTTCAGCAGACTTAGCTGATTATCAACTCTTCTGGTCTCAGATTATTTTTTGCAAACATAGAATCAAAATGTTAACAGCTGGAATTTAGAGGTACTCTAGTCTACAGTCTGCGGGACGATGAGTAGTCCAGGGTATGTCAGTAAACTCTGTCACCAAAAACAACAGTTTCTTTAGTAAACTGAGTCAAATAAACATGCTTCTTTACTGCAGGATATCTTGAGTCTTTAATATGATAATGTGCATTATAAATATCTAAGAGAAATATGGGACGTATTGTATTATAACCTTATCTGATCTAGGAGTCTTTAAGGTTTGTTTGTTTTTGTTGCTTGTTTGTTTGTTTGTTTTTCATGCCACTAGGAAGCATAATCCATAGACCCAGCTGGATCTATTCAACATTTCCTCATTGTGCGATCAGGAAACTCACACACTGAGATAAGTGACTTGTCTAAGCTCAAGGGGTAGAACATGAGTTTATGGTCCTGCTCATACTAACACGATCCCCAGAATGATCATGGAACAAGAAAGGATTCTTGAAATAATCTGCTCAAATCTTTTTCTTACACAGATGAGGTTATAAGCATTCATGGTTTTAAGTTTATCAGCTGTATATGATCAATATGTTACTCTACTAATCCCATTCACTATATCATCATATACCCCATTTTTTAGTTCTGTCTCCCTCAATAAGAGGAATTCAGAGCCCAAACAGATGCCCATGGCCGCTTGGCTGGGGTCCAAGAGCAAACTGCAGGTAGCAACACAGGAAAGACCTTCTAATGTCACCTCTACAGTCTTTCTCTCTCTCTATCTATCTCAAAACAGGCATCCTTCAGAGTACTTGCGTCACTAGGCAAATGTGCTTTCACCTGTAGAATAAATCTGAGGTTTTTTTATAGCACGCTCCATTTTAAGGGAAGACACAGAATCAAAAAGTGACATGGGAATAAGAACCAATTAATTCAACATATAAGCCCACATCGTTCTGCTTTTCTAGGGAAGGCAAACAACTCATTATTTTATGAGTATTTCTCCCATTTCTGCAAAGGTTATACCAGATAAATCTTTATCTAAAGGGAGGTAAAGAATAAAAAAGATACTGCTGTATTTGATGTCCTTCAACCCCAAAAACATTTTTCTAGTCAAGGTTAGAACTTTCCGGTGTATATCTTCTGAATGATAAAAGTCACGGATTTTGCTTCCAGAGTATAGAACTCTGAAGAGACAGGAGCCAAGAGGCCTGACTTTGAGTTCTCTCTTTGCAACCAACAAGCTAAAATACCTTGAGTAAGTCAAAGAACACTGGACCCCACAAATATGTACAATCAATTATGTTTCAATTAAAAAATAGAACACTAGGGCTCTTTAGACTATTAGGTCACTCAGATTCAAGTCTGTATGTGTTTTGATTGAGGTGATGTTAATTTTAAGAACAAAAATCATGTATTTAATTTAATTGCCCAAATTGACTGAACACTCTGTGCCCAGGGCTATGCTGAGTGCTGGTGCATGCCAATCTCTTTCAATCTAATTTCAACAGCTCTCTTATTATACATAAGTAGTAATATTCTCCCAATCTTACAGATGAGGACATTGAAGCTGAGGAATCTTACATGAATGGTATGATTCCTTCATTTTAGGATGAGAAAACCAATTTTGAAGGACTGTGCATGCCATACCTTGCCATGGAGTTTGAATTTTATTCTCCAGTCCAGATTCACTGACTTTCTTTGTTTGCAGTACTCTTCATAAGTTTTTTCACTGAGACTCTAGACCAAACAAAATACTAAAATAACAGTTCTCTTTTTTAAGTTTAGATCCAAAAAACTCCATAAATATGTATGTCCTAAAAACTCAGTAGCCATTTGAAAAAATAATACACATAAATTGAAAGAAAAACTAACATTTTTCTTTATCCTTAAGTAGTCACATTACTTACCAATGAACACATGCAGTTGGGCACTGCCCATCTACATAGACTTTAGAGTCAGATCAGATACCACCAACTTCCTTTTGTGTTCCACTTTGGTTCTTCAATCAATATTGCTTTTTATCACAGCAATCACTGAAAACCCAGCTTTGCAAAATACGACATCATGAAAAGGAATGTAACCAATCTAATGTAAAAACTAAACTACTTCAAGCTAGTACACAGAGTATTCAACAGATGTCAAGTAATTATTTGTTTTACTGAAACATTTAAAATATCTCTTGTAGCTGTGTGAGTTCACTGCAGTGTCCCAGGCACCTCAGTGCACAATTTGAGAACCATGGTTCTAGTGAGTTAGGACTCATGGGAAGATCTGAAGCCGGAGAATGACCACATGCACATTCTAAAGAGATCATCCCAGCAGCCTGCTGGAGAGAGGATGGAGGTACCCAGACTGCAGGCAAAAGAAATAGTTTAGCAATAGTTTAGCATCCCAGGAGTACATTTTTGGTAATATTAAACCACTGTAAAACTTTTAAAAGAAGCTCTTTAATGAGATCATTACATTAGAGAAAAATTTTGAAAAAAAAAAGCACTCATAAAAATACAGTATCAGAGCATAAATAAGTGTAAGAGGTAGATGGAAAAAAAGGGAGATATGGACTGAAGTTATTTCATTGCACCTTTATGAAATATGCATTATTTTCATCAGTACAAATCATTTCTGTTATATAGTGGTGAATAACAGGTGTTGGAATAGAGGGTTAGGGGTCAATAAAAAATACAAAAGTAAGAGTTTTGGTAAATGTACCATTGTTATGTAAGATGTTCACTTTGGGGGCAGCTAGATGAATCATAGATGGAAATATTTAACACTATCTTTACAATTCATCTATAAATCTAAAGTTACATAAAACTAAAAGTTGAAAATACAAAAGCAAAAAAAATAATAAAAGAAATGAAGAAAGAAGTAGAAGGGAAAGGAAAGAATTAGGAAGTTAGGGGGAAGCAGGGAAAGAAAGGAGATAAAGAAAGAAAAATGAAGAAAGGAAGGAAGGAAAGGAGGGAGAAGTATTACAGTAATAGAGAAACTTTTCTAATTTGTCAACTATATCATTGTTCAACTGTTAGTTGTGCTGTGAAATATGCCTGCCCATTCTCAGAAAAGTCAAAGAGTGATTTTCATCTAGAAAGTTGTTATGGTTGGCAAACAAACTTCATCTAGATGTTATGTTCCACTGGGAGACTAAGACTGTATGCCTTCCTTTAAAATGGTCTTGCACATAGTTATAAATATGGGAACTGAAAAGAAAATTTGTAAAAACAAAAAATGACTATTAAGGAACAAACTCTCAATAAGGGGGCAAATGTCTTCTAGTTTAAATAGATACATCAGATTGCCATGTACAGGCAAAGAAAGAGAAATACCACATGTCCTCATTCATAAGAGGGAGCTAAAAAAAATAAATAAACAAAAAAGAAAGAAAGAAAGATACGACAATCACAATGATACATTGAACTGAACTTTCAAAAAGGAGAGAACAGAACTGAGGTTACTGGAGGTGGGGGGGAAGGTAAGGAAGGAATTGGTAAAGGGCCACAAAAGACGATTACATTGTATCATGTTGAATACACCAATTATCCTGATTTGAGCATCACATATTGCACACAGGTATTGATATTCAACTCTGTACCCCACAAATATGTACTATCAACTCTGTTTCACTTTTTTAAAAAAAGATTGCAATGTAAGGGAGAGAAAAAATGGGATAAAAATCCACAAGAAAGGCATATTTGCATAGGAGAGATTCAGTACTGGAAGTCTCCCTTGGAAAGTCTAATAAGATTAGCTAGGAACTGTGTTATCTCCCTTCATGTAATGTAACTCATATGTAAAGAGACAGTGGAATTTCAAATTGAAAATTATCTCTCTTTCTTTGAAGCTATAAAGAATCAGGACATCATCGACACTGTTCCTCATTTCATGGTCCTTAAAGACAAATGAAACTGTGTAATGGTGAAATATGATCAATCATAAGGTTACCAAAAAACGGTAACTTACACATTAACTTTATAAAAATTTAATCTAAATAAATTTTCATTGATGGTCAATACACACTTTGAAAATGTATGAAGCTGTGAGTTGGTTTTAATGGCCCTACCATGGAAGTTCAGAACTGAGATGCCTCCTACTAACGGGCTAGTAAGTTATTTAATCAAATTTTTCTCTTCATTCACTTGTAAAATATATGCACTTCTTAGCTTCCATAAGGTCTCTCAGCGCCTTCTGAAAAATTCTATTCTGTCAAACGGTAGAGCAAGAAAGTAAGTTTAAGACATACTTAACCATAGCTTTCAACCCTTTTCAACTCAGTACAGCTAAGATGAAACAATGTCCTGAATAGTGAATATGTTTGTTGCAAGGCTTTGCACAGATGTTGTTTTTAAAGATGACATTGGTTTAAAAACTTAACTATAATTCCAAGTCAGGAATTTTCTCACTCTTCCCAATTCAGAACCATGACTTAAATCAAGGACAGTATTTACAATGTACAAGTTTATTAATTAGAAAAGCCTTGCCAGTTTTTTCCAATTGTGTAATGAATTCCTAGATGATCTATTTCAAAGATCATTTTTTATTATGAAATAGAAAAAGAAAAAAAGAACCCATGGATGAATTTGGTAAGACATGTGATATTCAGTGCTTAGGAGAACACTTGCTACTGGCTCATGTTCTCAGGACCAGATTGCACCCTCAATCAAGCCTTAAGTATACCTTAAAATTCAATTCAATATAATTAATACATATTCAATAGCTGATATGAGCTAGATCTCCTGCTACTAAACTGAGGCTCCCTTTTACTATGCTTTCATTCCATCACCATTAAAGGAATATGTACAAGGCACTTCCTCTGTATACAACATTTAAAAAATTACATATATAAACATAGGAGAAACCCTTCAGCAAATAGGGCTGGGCACAGACTTCATGAATATGACCCCAAAAGCACGGGCAACCAAAGGAAAAATAAACAAATGGGACTATATCAAACTAAAAAGCTTCTGCACAGCAAAAGAAACAATTAACAGAGCTAAAAGACAACCAACAGAGTGGGAGAAAATATTTGCAAAATACACATCCAACAAAGGACTAATATCCAGAATATATAAAGAACTCAAACAACTTTACAAGAAAAAAACAAGCAACCCAATCAAAAAATGGGCAAAAGAACTAAGTAAGCATTTCTCTAAAGAAGATATGCAAATGGCCAACAGTCATATGAAAAAATGCTCAACATCACTCAGCATCCAGGAAATGCAAATCAAAACCACACTGAGATACCATCTCACCCCAGTTAGGATGGCAAAAATCCAAAAGACACCGAAAGATAAATGCTGGCGTGGCTGCGGAGAAAAAGGAACTCTCTTACACTGTTGGTGGGAATGCACAATGGTGCAACCCCTATGGAAAATGGTTTGGAGGTTCCTCAAACAGCTGAAGATAGACCTACCATACGACCCAGCTATCCCACTCCTGGGAATATATCCAAAGGAATGGAAATCATCAAGTCGAAGGTACACCTGT
>NW_007731826.1:22165-89641 GCF_000696425.1 Galeopterus variegatus
AATGGTGCAACCCCTTTGGAAAATGGTTTGGAGGTTCCTTAAACAGCTGAAGATAGATCTACCATACGACCCAGCTATCCCACTGCTGGGAATATATCCACAGGAATGGAAATCATCAAGTCGAAGGTATACTTGTTTCCCAATGTTCATTGCAGCACTCTTCACAATAGCCAAGAGCTGGAATCAGCCCAAATGTCCATCATCGGATGAGTGGATACGGAAAATGTGGTATATCTACACAATGGAATACTACTCAGCTATAAAAAAGAATGAAATACTGCCATTTGCAACAACATGGATGGACCTTGAAAGAATAATATTAAGTGAAACGAGTCAGGCAGTGAAAAAGAAATACCACATGTTTTCACTTATTGGAGGGAGCTAAAGCTCTTACAACAAGAAAATGGAGGGGACACATCTGGGTGGGGGGGGGAGAGGGAGGAGGGAGGGAGGTTTTGGTGATGGGACACAATAACTAACTACATTGTATATTGACAAAATAAAAATAAAAAAAAATAAAAATAATTACATATATATGTACACACACACACACACACACACACACACACACACACACGAAAACAGAATACCTGCCCTCAGGGAATTGGCCCATGTCCGTGCCAAAAAAGTTTTAATTTAGGGTTGACGTCTGATTAAATGCAAGAGGTCATGTCTTATTTATCTGTGTCTTCTGAACCAGTGGTGTAGCACCAGGCCCAAAGGCACCCAAGGAATGTTTGGGGACCTGAATGGTACTATGAGTAATTTTTCACTTTGTGAATAGGACGAGCATGGAAGGGAAATCTTTCTGTTTCTAAAATAATTCTCAGGAGGGGAAACTGTTGATTACTGCTATTCTCAGCTCTCAAGAGTCACTGAATTGATGCCAAAGTATTGTGTTCAACTGTTCTCACTTACACCCACTTTCAAAGTCACATACTGAGTCTATATGTAAGAAGAGTTAGACTAAATTTTTATATTTTGTGGCAAAACATAATGTTTTAAAGATTTGTTCTTAATGAATCATTTTCTTGGTTATATGGTTAACTTTTTTTCTATGAATGACTACCTTATTTTTAAAGATATCACCTTACTGAAAGGTCAGCTGCTGTTCATCTGATGGAGGGAAAGATTATACAGTGATCTTTGTGTTTGTCAAAGGAAAGACCTAGTTTTTAATTCCAGCTTGGCCACATGGCAGTTGCTTCATTATGAAGTGCTTTATTATAAGAACTGCCAACCTTTTAGGGACAAAATAAAACATGATATACATATGAGCGCCTAGTGTCGTACCTGCATAGAGTAGATGTTATATAAATATTAATTCCCTTTATATTTCTGTGGAAACATGGATTTGCCCTCTAGGGGTTTTCTCAATAGTTGGAAAATCTGGTCAATTATTTTCCTTACCAAGTTTGCATTGAATGAAATAGCTTTTGTGTTTAGCCCCTCTTGATTCTAAACCATTAGAGATAATTGCCATAGCTTTGGGAATAATAAACTCCAAATGTCTATACAAAACAAAAAAAGTCATGTACAATTTAGTGTCACAAATCAACTCCTACACTGTAGGCTTTTTAATTACTTTCTATGTAGCTGTAGTTTTCAAAATCTGCAAAGTTAAAAAATCAACTATAGTTATTTTAATCACACGGTTAGAATAAACGTCATTACAGATACTCTTTCATATGTTTGTAATCAAAGACATTTGCCAATAAATATTAGTAAATATTTTGTGCATCCTCATTCCCTACTATTTTATGATCAGATTGAAAAGCTAACAGACTATTTGAATAGGAAGGGCTACCTAACTGATATGAAAGTTCAAACACCACCAAAATATTTCACAGAACAATACTGGACAAAACCAATGCACAAGATCACAACACATAAGCTTACATGAAGTAATAATATCAAATAATTCTGAAATACTGCTTGATATAATTTCATTTCTCTAATTCTTGCCAACCTTTGGTCTATACTCCTGGATGTTGAGATATCCACTGGTTCAGGAGAAAGGCGGAATCCAGCAGAGAAAAATAAAATTATACTCTACTTCCAAGTTTCAAATGTGTTCTTAATGTTCATTTCAGAGAACATTTGTGAGAGCAAACCTTTTATTTGTAAGGGCCAGGCTTTTTTGAGAAGATGGATTTATGCAGTCCAACTGAGTCAATGCTGGAAGACTCAACATGGAAATAAATGATTAATGTCAACTGCAGTATATGGAATAAAGATTTTTTTAACCAAAAAAAGTAGAAAGGAAGGAAGGAAGGAAGGAAGGAAGGAAGGAAGGAAGGAAGGAAGGAAGGAAGGGCCCTTTGTAAGCTGTACTGGAGATTGAAGAGACTGGAAAGGGAAAAATCAAGAATTAAGATACAGCCTGTGCCACTGAGAAAGGCTTGGCGTAAAGATGAGGAAATTGTACAAACTCCAGATAGACTGAAGAGAAATCTAAAAGTAGAGGGATCCGTGCCCTACCTCCCCTCTGGGGTTCTGAGAGGATAACATACAGGGCCACAATGAAGTCAAAGTGGACCTGCACAGAGTTCCTAAACTTGAAAGTCTGGGGCCATCGTAGGCTCAGAGGCTGAGTGAATCCAGCTTCCCCCTCGACAGTGGCCTGAGGAAGCCCACATCCTGAACACCTCATCCCACCCTATCTCACCACCATGGTATTGTGTAAGCTGCCCCACCTTTCCCAAAAGAAGAAAAGGAAAGAAGGATAGCAGTAAATTATCCTGTACTCACTGCCTTATAAAAAGCCTAAACTGTATAAACAGCACAAATCACTTTGAAAAAGTCAGACAAAGTTTATTTTCCCCCACCATCAATAGAAATGGGAGCTCATGACCAAGTTGAGTTTAATACAGGTATATCTGCAACCTACAGTGTAAATAGTAATAAGTTACAGTGTTTTTCTGAATATTGACTTCTGTTTTGAACACTAGTAGGGTGGAGAAGCAGAAATACCCGATAAGAATCTCAAGATGGAGAACTAGAGAAATGGCAGGTCAGAGTGGACTAAGGTTAAGAGATGGGGGAGCCATTCTCATGCCAGCAGTCATAACCCCATGCAGGTTGTAACTTTACTGATTCAGCTCATTAGTGAGAAGAAGAGATAAGCTCCCTGAGGGGAGAGAAGAGAAACGGTAAACCCTGTTGGAGAAATCTCAAGCTTCGCCTAGAGTTTGGCAAAATTAAATCTAATACCTTCGGTCATTAAAATGCAAAAATACATGAACTAAAATTCTATTATCAAGACCTCAAGAGAAAAGGTAGAACATAAAGGTTTTTAATGTTACTTTTAATAGGTTTTTAACAGAAATACTTCAGGAAAATAAAACTATGCTTTATTATATTCCAATGGTCATTCAAGGTTTGTTTCTGTGAATTAGGAAAACCAAAAAACTGTTCTTATCCCTGTACAAAAACACATGTATAAGCACACACCTGTGTCTATCATTCTTCAAGGTACACATATTTCAAAACAACATGTTGTACGTGATAAATATATACAATTTTTATTTATCATTTAAAGTAAGTAAATAGTTTTAAGAGAACACACATGTACACTGAAACACAGATGCACAATCTTGGGAACTAATGTAGAAAATTACTAGTTTGAAGAAACTGCACACATAATTGATGCAACAAAATGAGCTTAGTGTACTTAAAATAAATTGTTCACACAGCTATACATATAGATGTATAATGATTTTACATAGTTATACAGTTACAATGCAGCCACGTTAAATTAACATACCAAGATAAGAGTAATTAATTACCCAGGTCTGGTTTTGATTTTTGTTTTGTTTTTCACATGCACTTCATTTTTCACATTTTTGTAAAGTTGTACGAGCCTACTGTGTGTGCCCACCCCATCAGATGGAGGTCAGAGTTCCAAAACCCTTTTTGTTCTGTAGGATGAGAGACGTCTGTTTTGTAAGAACTGGTTTAAGCTGTAAATAAGCAGTCTCACAAGACATCAGCCACATGACAATTAGATTTAAGACTTATAAACTTCAAAGAAATACAACCTAGCTTTTATTCTAAAGATAATCCTTTAATTAAATCAAGTTACATTTTTAATTAAGCCTAAATGAATTATTCCTAAGATTCCACATTTCAAATAGTGCCTAATAGACATGTCACACCACCATGCAAATATAACACACAGTACCAAAAATCAGGTCAGCAATTATATTTACAAAAGTTGTCTTTTAGAGCAGGGATCTGGCCTACAATGTTCTCTCGAGGCATTCTAAATACTTCAGGATACAATACAAGGAGGAATAGAGCCATCCAGTGAAGCCATGTATAGACAGAACAGAGTTACATATTACTAATGATTAGTTTGGTTTGTTTTTGTGACTTGAGTGACTCTCTAATTTTGATCATGGTCTCCCCTCCTGCATAGAATTCCAAGAGCTTCTTAGATACCATCATCACCACAAAAAATAGTTCCCACTTACTGAGCACTTTTTAGCAGGCATGAAACTGGGGACCGGGCCTTCCTTATCGCATTTGATTTTTGCAATACCTCTGTGACACAGGGATTATTCTCCCATTTTACAGATAAGAAAACCCAAGCTGGGAGAGACCAAGAATTTGCCCAAACCTATATAGCTAGTAGTAAGAATACAGACGTGTCTGTGCAGACTGTGCTCTTCTCATCACACTAGCAAGAAAGGCATGGATATTTGATACAGTGTGAAAACCAATACACACGCATATTTTAAAGGTTTAATTATAATCAAAATACATTTTAAATTCTGCAGAAACAGAGGAAGGCCAAGAACCAATATTTGGAAACTGCTAAGACTCATCGAGATGGAGGCTGATCTTTAGACATTTAGTAAAATAACCTTTCCAGGAATGGTGAGCCTCGTAAAATGACTGAATTCAGCATACAGGGCGGTAATGCAGAAAACTGCCCACATAGATCTAATTATTTTAAGGCTTTTGGTACTGCTGCTGTTATTCTTCACCAACTTAAGAGTCTGATAAATAAAATTATAAGAAAATCTTGTGAAAAATGTCAGCAAACATAGAGCTCTTTGAAGCTAATATAGCTAAAGTGACTAGCGTGACAAATTTTGTTACAAAAATTTGTTTTGTTTATATAAAATTAAATTTCCAGATAGTTTAATGGACTCCAGTGTAACTAAGAGCACAACTCCTAAAAAAGATTTTAGTTTGTAAGGAAAGGTTCACAGTGGATTTAGGGGTTGTGATTTAGCCTGGTAGGAAAGCTGGGCCTAATGAAGTCGCTAACAGCTGAGCTTCGAGAAATGGAAACATCTGCCCACAGCAGCAGTGCTATCTGCAGTTCCACATCATAATTACTGAGCACAGTGGTCCTCAAAGTGCAAGTCTCAGAACCAGCAGCATCACCATCACCTGGGAACTTGTTAAAAATGCACATTTTTAAGCCCCACCCCAGACTCCCCAATCATAAACTCTATGGGTAGGCCCAGCAATCTGTTCTAATAAACCCTTCAGGTGATTTTGATGCAGGCCAAAGTCTGAGAACCACTGATCTAGGCAGATTTTAAATATAACAATGCCAGGCTCCACCTCAGGAGAATCAGATTTAATTTGCATGGTGTGGGGCCCAGACATCCCCCATTCTCAAAGTTGCCTAGGAGAGTCTAATATCTCAGCCAGAGTCGAGAGCCACTGGCCTGTTTCTTGTAAGATTCATTCCAAATGGTAATAATACACATAGTATCTCCCCTGGAAAACAATACAGGGAAAAAAAAAATCTGAATTGAATGTAACTAATGCTTGCCATCTCTCAGTAATTCTGACCTCCAGAGAGTTCAATTACTAGGTCCATGCAACCCTGACAAATGGCAGCTTCACTAACTAACATCATAATAACAAGGAAATCATAAACAGCTTCCAGGATGTGCCTCACTGATTCAACTGTCTTAGAAAATATCCTCAGATATATAAGGTCATAAGAAAAAGACAGACACTAAACTTAACCAGACGTGTGGACTGTACGAGGTATGGGCTCTGATGTTCTCCAGTCCCCACCACCCCTGCCAGCATGCCAGGCAATTTGGAAGCACAGAAACAGCTTCCATTGATTACATGGAAAACTTACAGGAAAACACTTTTACACGTGTAAGAAAATCAAGTGGCTCCTGAAATTGCCACTTACTAAAACCCAAAGATCAGTACCAGTTTTATTGATAAATACTTTATAATTTTCTATTTTATTTTATTCTTAGAAGTACTGTAATGAGTACGCATACATCTGAACAGCATCATTTTCCAGTGATTCAGAGGCAAAGGGTACAAAACCAGGTCAGTGGAGAAATTAGAATTAAAGATTTAAGACCTGAGGATCTAAGAACGTGGTTCCCCATCCAGCAACATCAGCATCACATGGGAACTCGTCACCAATGCAAACGCTCAGGTCCCACTCCAGACCTACTAATGAGGGTGGGCCCACAATCTGTGCTTAAGTAAGTCCTCCAGGGGATCCTGACCCACGCTGGAGATGGGAACCCCTAATCTCTAGATGAAACATTTTCTCTTTTGTCTAGCTAGCCAGAGGAGAACACTTTTTTGTCTCTAAATTCCCTCAAGAACCAATCTGGTGAAAAGGACACATGGCAGATTAAGTCAGCATTTTGGATCCTGGAGCTAACAGAACCCACACATGATTTCCACATCTAAAAGCCACTTATGGTTGCTGTGAATCGAATGTCACCCCCCAAACTCATTGAAGTTTAAATTGTGTCCTCCAAAGTTACAGGTAGTAGAAACTTGGCCCCCATTGTGACAGTGTTGAGAGAGTAGGAAATCCCATTGTGATGACTGAAAAGTGGGGCCTTGGGGAGGTGATTAGATTGCAAGGGCCATGCCCTAGTTTGGGGGCATGGGTCTGAGGTCTTTAGAAGGAGAGCACATGAGAGTCTCTCTCTCTCTCTTTCCACTGTGCCATTTTCTGCCATGTGAGACCCCTGCATTGCTATAAAGCCACCACCAAAGAAGAACCTCAACAGATGTGTTCCCTGGGCTTTGGATTTCCCAGGCTCTGGAACTGAAAGCAATAAATTTTGTTTTCTTACAAAGTACCCATATGAGGAAAAAGGAGTCAGTAAAGTCAGACCCTCTTGCTTCATCTCTGGCTGGGTATGAGTCAGCACATCTGTTGTAAACAAGTTATATAGGAGTGGTGTAACTGCGCATGTGATCCCATGTACCCCTTGGCACGTGGCCACTATTGTGTTCTTTCAGTATAAAAGGCAGCGGCTCTGAACCACCAGTGAAGGAGCTAGCCTTTGATATAAAGCATGTCAGCTTTGCCAGCAGCTACCCGGTTTTCCTTTTGATTACCTGACTCATGACCTGCCGAGGACGGGGTAGAGGGATCTGTGATACAGCCCAACAACTCAGTTCTGTGTATTTTGTTATAAGTGACAGAAATGGACTAACACAGTGGTCAACAATGAATAGATGCTCCAAGGCCACAGACAGGACAGATGTTTCACTTGTTCTTACAATTCTCACCTTCCCTCTAACTGAGCCCTGTCGGTCTATGAGAACTGTCTTGTCCCTAGTAAAAGACAATTTAATGTCACTATTTAGAGTCACTCATTATCAAATTTTTTTGGCCAATAGTCAAACTCTGACCATGTGCCTTGTCTCTAGTACCTGGACCTTACTTATCTTTTCTAACTAAATCCCCACCCTATTTATTTTTCAGGTGATGACTGATTCTATAATAATGCAATAAGGTCAATTCATCATGGGGCCTCAATAGATTTATCTTACACAAGATAATATAAACTGCCACCCTGCCAGCCAGATTTAGCCTGTGAACAGAAAATGCCTGTAGGTGTGTTGTTTAACTTGTATGCTTGATCCACAATGAGTTTTTTAAAAATGGAATCATCAATCTTTTAAAAGTGAGTGATTTCCCATGTAAGTCTAAATCCCTGTTTTCATCTGAAATATCAGAAAATATGGCAAGGATGACGTCTGCATTCCTATGTGATAATCATAGGACAAGGCTGAAAACAGCTCCATTAGTGTAGCCTACAAATTTTAATTGCCTTTTATGATCACACTAGTGCTAATGCTTTCATACAGTAAAGTAGAAAGTGAAATATTTCTTATTACAGCTGACTCTGTATCAAAATATGGTAAATAAAAGGTCCAAATGGCCACATATTTTGAGAAAGATAGAAGAAAACATATTTTGTTTTATTTTATTTGTAGAAGTACAAACTGTTCCTATATGTTTAATGTGCAAGCAAAGTGTTTGTTTTGAAAAAATACCACTGAAGACACCATTATGAAAAAATCCTGGCCAGCTTCACTTATTGGCACTAGTTGTCAGGACCCCCAAAATAATATTTGTATTTGCAACTCCTAGTTTATGAAATAACTCTCTTAAACCATGGGTATCTTATTAAGGCACTGGTTCTCAAAATTGGCTGCATATTGGTATCACTTGGAGAGATTTAAATATATTGTTACCTGGGCTCCACCCCCTGAGATTCTATTTCAATTGGTCTGTTTCATCACCCAGATGTCAGGATTTTTTAAGCAGTCTAAGTTCATGGTAATGGGCAGCCAGTATTGAGAATCACTCTACCTGAAGGGCAATCTGAGATGTGAGCTCTCACATTATGTTTAGAAATTTTAGAGAGCTAGTGCTGACCTTCTTTCTCTCTTTCTTTAGGTAGCAGTGCCTGTTCTTGAAACCAAACGGGTGACTTTCCTTGATAAAACTCCTCAAAATTTAGGCGAAAGCAAGCTATGGTCTGGGCCCCCAAATATGAAGTGATTTGGCTGGGAACTGGACTCTCCAATTGAGGAATTGGGATTTTCAACTAGCAATTGAGGAAAGGAGCACAAATAAAGCAGCTGAGCAAGAGGAATGTAACCTAGGCGACAGGGAGAGCCATAAATCAGGGCTGGTAGACTCCAGGAATCAAAGATATTATCTTGACAATCTTGACATGTGTCTTCGAGTTGTTTTTTGCTTGTTTTTTGTTTGTTTGTTTTACAAGGACTGAGACCTAACTTTCCCAGCTAATGGAATGTGCTGATCAAATGTGGATTGCAAGGACCCCAGACTGACTAGAGCCAGAAGACTGATAAGCAAAGCTTGGGAGTCGGTTCTTTGTCTCATGAGATTCAACCAATCAGAAACATCTACCAGCTACTTACACAGCCTTTGATGCCTATCCACAAGTTCTTCCCTTAAAAATCCTTCTTGCTGATTTCCATTTCTTATATGCCCAGTAGTGGGATTGCTGGATCATATAGTAGTTCCAGAAGGGATACCTGCACTCCCATATTCATCACGGCTCTACTTATAGTAGCCACGATATGGAAACAACCAAAGTGTCCATTGACAGATGACTGGATAAGGAAAATGTGGTATATATACACAATGGAATACTACACAGACATAAAAAAGAATGAAATTCTGCCATTTGCAGCAACATGGATGAGTCTAGAGAAAATTATGTCAAGTGAAATAAGACAGATAAAGAAAGAGAAATACTGCACATTCTCACTCATAACTGGCTGCTAGGAAGGAAAGGAAGAACAAAAGGAGGGAGGAAGGAAGGATAGAATGAAGGAAAGAAAGAAAAAAAAGATCACAACAATACATTGAACTTTCAGAAGGAGAGAACAAACCTAAGGATACTAGAAATGGGGGGAAGGGAGGGAGGGGTTTGGGAAGGGATAGTTCAGGTAAAGGACATAAAGAAATATCACAATTTGTAAGAATGAATATACTAATAATAAATAATAAAAATTTTAAAAAATAGAAATAGAAAAAAAAAATCCTTGCTTGCAAGCTTTTGAGGAGCTTGGGGTTTTTTCAGCATTAGTTGCACAACCTCCAATTTTACTGCCTTGCAATTAAAGCTTAATTTCTCTCATTGCAATCCCATGTTAGTGTTTTGGCTTAGCTGCTGGTGGGATGAACAAGTCCAAGTTTGATTCAGTTGCATTCTTGACAGTCATATCTTCTTATAACTAGGAATTTCTTTATATGTGCACCAGAATTCATTCTTTCTTCTAAGTTTCTTTATAGGATCAGAACTTATTCCTGATCAGGACTTTTCATTGCCATTCTAACTGCAAGAAGACTATCTAAGAAAGGTATCTTGTTGTGTACACTGAATTTTCCCATTATACACTTCAGCTTGCAGTTAAATCCTCCTGTAGAGTTTGTCAACTGCCATTAATAATAAGGATGTTTAATAGTCATGCAGACACATATTGTTTTACGTGCACAGTCTCTCAAGCAGAAATGCCAAGAGAACAGTGTCTTCCTTTGCTACTTGGTAACTACCACCATAAGCTTATTTGATTGGTTAGAGTTTAACAGACGGGAAAAGAAGCATTTGGCTACTGAGATCAAATCATAATCCTGCAGCCTAAATTCTGGATTGAACAGAAAATCCCTGCGGTTATGTTGACTTTTCTGTAATATAACCAGACCGTCTCTCCTCACACCTTCAAGTTCTTGCCAGCCATGCAGCAAATGACTTGGATTGTCCACTTGTAACTGAGGTCCCTCTGCAGAAAAACTCTGCCTGAATTGAACAAGCAGTTTCCCTATGATCACTTTTTTTTCATTTCTTTTTCCCAGTTTTATATTTTTATAATTAATAGACAGTCAATATAGAAAATTTTCCTGTCCTCAATTTAATTTCAAGTTTATTCTTTTTTATATTAAAAAATCAAATAAATTTGGAAAATAGATTTTCTACAAATTCACTATTCAAATGTAATATCTACAAGCCATCTGTATATTTCTTTTCAAATACAATTTTTTAAAACTTTGAAGTATCTGTTCAAGGATATTTCCATATTGCTTTTTATGTATCATCGTTACCATCTGTAAAATATTCCTTTGACTTTACTATGAAACATAACAACACTTTATATGTTATTCACTATTTAGTTTGCTTTTAGTTTTTTTACTACAATAAATGCTAATGTGCTGAACATTTTAGGCACTTTTAAGACTAATTATTTTGGCTTTATCTTCATTTGGATTACTTAATTTGGAATGCCATAGACGGATTACTGGGTCAAAGGCTATGAACACTTTTGTGAGCACTGACAATCTCTAAAGTTAGGGTTTTTTAATTTTTTAAATTTTAATATTTACTTGCGCAGTTTTATGGGGTACAGTATTTTGTTTCAATATATACATATACTACACAATGATTCACTTAGGGCAGCTAGCTTAGTGAAGTTAATTTTATGTGTACCGACGGCCGCAATACCCAACTAGCTGCTTCATGGTGACCTCCTGAGAACAGGCCATTTTTTTCTTATTATTTTTATTTCTTTTTCCTTTGTTTTTGTTTGTTTTTTCTAATACAACAGGTTCTATGATCTTTCTGATCTTTCTCTATTTCCATCTTTATTTACCAACTGTGTAATTACACTTATTGATATTTTTTTCTTTTTGATTATTCCTAACATTTTCAAATCTACCTTTTTTTCATCCAAGAGCTGATAAACATTCAATTTCATATTTTTTTTTTCCTTTTTTTTGTCTTTTTTTACTGACCAGTAACGGGATCGCAACCCTCGGTGTTGCGCCCGCACCGCGCTCAGCCAGTGAGCGGGAACCGGTCTCCACATGGGATCCGAACCCTCGGCGGGAGCGCCGCCACACTCCCAAGCGGCACACTCTCCAGTGCACCACCAGGCCGGCCCTCAATTTCATATTTTTAAGTTTTTCTTATTCATTTACATGTTTGTTTATTGTAATTTTTTTGAAAATGATTGAAGTAAATTGTATAAAATATGCGTATAACTAAATTTATTCATCAAACTGCTAACCATTTATTTAAAACTATTTTATATAGTCCACCTTTCCCCCTTTTTGGGGTGTGGGGAAATTATGTGCATGATAATTAGGTTTATTTAGTAGTTCTCTGTTCTTTTCTAATAACTTGTCTTTTCTCAGGTAAAGCATCATTTCAAAGACCCATTTTGGATGCACTGACATATTTATAAACTTCAGTTGTTTCATTAGAAATATGTTCATTTATTCACATTTGCTTTTTATTATCTCAGTAAATTTTCATAGGAAATGCACATTCCTTTTGCAGGTTATTTTTAATATATTTCATATATATATTTGCTTCTAGTATAAATTAATTTTTTATTATAATTTTAAGTGACCATTCCTAGTAAGGCATTTGTTGTTTGTTTTTTAAAAATTATTGGCCTTGTATTTATCCACTTTACTAAGTCTTTTATCAAAACTTATTTTAAACTAATTATTATGAATTTTTCTGGTCATTTTAATTCTGATATTTTGGGGTCCATATTACATTGTATTTATCAAACCACCCAAAATATTTAAAATATTATCATGCTAAAATAATCATGAAAAAAAATATTCTGCATTTTATTTAAATAGAAATGTTTTTAGCTAGGCATAATTACATATTACTTTGGAATACATACGTTAACTATATCAAAGAAGTATTCTTATGTTTATATTTTGATTGGATTTATAAATTTGTGTTAATGTTAACTAAATCCTTGTTTCTCATCTACTAACATAACCCTTTGGTTTCCTCCAGTTTTATCTCACAATTTTGCTCAATTTTCAATAATTGAATGTTTACATTTTAACGTTTCTGTCCCCCTAAAATCAATAAAATAATTTATATTTACAGTCTATATGAATGTATTTATAATCATTGAGAAATATTTATCTCTATAATATTAATTGTTACTTTACTTGTTTTTACATGTTGTCATTGACTAAGTATAGAGGATTACTTGAGATGTTCTCAGCACGAATCCAGGAGAAGTGAGAGGAAGATTAATAGTGTTGTTTATACATCTAATTTAAACACCAATTTGTGATTACTATATTTATCCAGTCTTATTAGCAATTCAGGCAGAATCTAGTTGTCATAACTATTTAATTATCAGTTATCACTTCATTAAAATGCCTATCCTAAAGATAGCATTTAACACCCTTAAATTAAAGGACCTGATCATTTTCTTTTTTTCTGTGGCCAGCTGGAGGTTGGGTAGCACTTGTTTTGACTCAGAAAAAAAATATTTTACACCTCAACAAACAAAGTAATGGGGGGTGAGGGGCTGCCATAAACAGTACTGCTGTGCTCTGTAATTGAAGCTCAAAGATGAAGATGAAATCACAGTAGAAAACCACTGAAAGCTTTCAATGAAAAGAAATAGAGGTCAATGGTGGTGCTTTGGGTTAAGATTGATTCCCAATCTTTAGGAACATGAGATTTTGATGCCAATTCTAATGTGTTGGGATCTTGCACCAACATTAAACCACATTCCTCCCTTAATGTCACTCTCCATGGACACTAGAGAATATATCATTCTTACATCAAGGACCATCATAAGATTGACTGTGACTTTAATAGGGTATCACAGTGTTCCACTAGGTAGGATCCTGCCCTTGTCTGGTCAGTATTTGAAGGTGCTGCTACATATTCCAAAACAACATAGTAGCCACCCGAAGAAACTGTACATAATGTGGGATATAAACATATCACCATCTGAAATTTAATCTTTTAATATACATGAAATAACGTAGCTTCTCCAGATTATATATTTCTTTTCCAAAAGACTCATGACAAACAATCTTCTCTATTGTCCATTTCTTTCTAGCTATAATGTTTAGGACACCTACATCTCTGAGGTGAGTTTCATAAACATTCCACTTTTGTGTTATATTCATTGTAAAAATTCCATTTGTTTCATGGACTTTCTTAATAAAAATACAGTCAAAGTAATATAGAGTCATGTCTCATATATTTTTAGAAAGATATCAATGCAATAGTTTGATATTTAATGCCAGGAAAATAGACATGTTCCAATAAAGATTGTTAAAGATAAAATCATTTTAGTTACTTAGCAGACATATGCAAAGAATCCAGGCCATCACTATAACTACATATCACCCAAAAATAAAGTATGCTGGGCAAAATCCACCTCAATTGCCTTTTCTAATGCTGGATTGTTAGCTATTTTATTGCTCTTAAATTTTGGTGTTGTTCTGAAATAATGGGCACACAAATAACATTCTGTATTTAATAAACACTTTAGGGAAAAATACGACTTGAATATTGAATTTATTGTTTTCATTTTCTTAGAATGGCATGCTTCCTGCAACCAATATACTGACATGTTAATTTATAATTGAAGTGCACACATTTATTGTCATCAAAATAACATGAAAATATATGAGAGAATTGATAAAAATTACAGTGAAAAAGATTCCTTTAGCATACTATTTTTTCTTTCTAAAGATGATTTGTGAGATTCAAAATGGAATGAAGGATTTCTGTAGTTATCATTCAACCTATAAACCAAGTTATGAAAAAACTTTTTATTAGAGAACAAATCTTTTCATAAAAATTGAGGCTGTAACACATATTAAGATGAATAGCAAAAATGCTAAGCCAGTAATATTTGTAAACCATCAAAACAAATTATGAAATTAAAAGGCAGGTCTTAGGTAGCCTATCATTCAATATGTTACAGGGAGGAAACAGCAAGCCAAAAGGATAGGATAGAATCTTAAATCAAAATGTAGCAACCTCTGAAATTAAACGAGGTAAGAATAAACACAAAAGAGTTGGAATTTATTGTAATCTATTATATTTTTATTTTCAGGTATGGTAGTTTATTTTTTAGAGGATGTCTTTAGAAGAGTCAGCAAAAGATCCCCTAGCAAAATGAAACTATTCTGAAATACACCATAATTTTGGAAACTAAAACCAACATCTTATGAAGGAGATTTAGTAACAATATCTCATAGAAACCTTAAGCAATCTAGAGAGAAGAGTGGCAAGGTAAATTTTTAAGGAAGGATCTAGGCAACATCTTTGGTTATTATAATAATAGGAATTTTAAAAAATCCCTGGAGGAGCAAAGAGCAAATTATCAGGTTCCCCTATCTGGGAAGAAATATTGGTTAATATTCAATTCCCATTGTTCTAATTTCATACCTTGAAGCAAGTATCCTATCTATAATTTGGCCACCAGAGTACATCTACTCACCCAAAGGGAGTGTCTTGTACAGTTAATTGATCCTGTTATTGTATTAAATGTAGTTCCCACAGTTAATTAATGAGTGGGCATTAAGATTTACAAATAAGTCTCTAGTGACTTTGGCTAATATAAATCACATCTCTCAGGCTGTATCACCTCCAGTTGACCAGACATGCTCTGATGTTTCAAGCACAGGACAATATCCTGAATACCCTTTACCAACATCTAGGCACCAAAAAAGGCTTAACCTGAAAGAGCCTGATTTTTTTTCCTTACCACAGAGCAAAAGATAGTAGTTAAATAAGAGATGAAATAAGTAGAAAATTTTCTAATATGATACTGATTTGTTAATTTCTCAATCTGTTCCTTAACTGAGGTTTATTCTTGAACAGATCTCCTACTAAAAATTATTAAAAAGATTATTCTAGAGTTGTGGTACATGAACATTACACATTTCTTTCTTCATCTCTTCTTCCTTAACTTTTTGGAGGGTAATATTTAAAAAGAATATAGAAAAGAAAATATAATCTAATATCATCCTAATAATTTATTTCATGTTCATTCCTGCAAAAATGAGTGGTTTAAAACTCATACACAAATAGGAATAGTGAAACAAAGTTCTTACTAAGAAAGTATTTTTTAATAAACTCATCTTCTTGTTCAACACTTTAAGTTCTGTACAACATTAGAAGTAATTTTAACATTAGAGAAACATGTTCTACGAGAACACAATTATTTTCCAGAAAAACGTATCAAACCCAAGTAGAAGGAACTCTATGTCTGTTAGTTTTAAAAGTAATATCTTTTCAAGACAATGTAGTAGTGGCAAAAGATAAACAAGTAGATTAATGCAACAGAATAGAGAGCCCAGAAATAGATCTACATAAATATAGTCAACTGATTTTGACAAAAGAGCAAAGGCAATACAATGAAGAAAGGAAAGTGTTTTCAACAAACATGAGAACAACTGGACATCCACATGCAAAAAACAATCTAGATACAGACCTTGCACCTTACACAAAAATTAACTCAACAGGAATCATAGAGCTAAATGTAAAACTACAAGATAACATAGGAGAAAATCTTGATGGCTTTGGATATAAGTGATTTACCCATACATGATGACATTTTAAATTCAACACCAAAGGTACTGTTCATGAAAGAAATAATTAATAAACTAGACTTCATTAAAATTAAAAACTTTTTTTCTGTAAAAGACATAGTCAAGAGAATGAGAATACAAGCCACACACCAGAAGAAAATATTTGCAAAAACCTTTTCTGACAAAGTACTGTTATCCAAAATATTCAAAGAACATTTAGAACTCAACAATAAGAAAACAAACAACCCAATTAAAAATGGCCAAAAGACCTGAACAGACAGCTCATCACAGAAGATATACAATATACAGATGGCAAATAAGCATATGAAAAGTTTCACATCATATGACATCAAGGAAATGCAAATTAAACAAGAACGAGATATCACTACACATCTTTTAGAATGGCCACATCCAAAACACTGACAACACCAAATGCTAGTGAGGAAGTGAAGCAACACAAACTCTCATTCAGTGCCAATGGGAATACAAAATGGTACAGCCACTTTGGAAGATAGAGTTTCTTACAAAACTAGACATACTCTGGCCATACAAACCAGCAATTGTGCTTCCTGGCACTTACCCAAATGAATTGAAAACTTGTGTCCACCCAAAAACCTGCACAAGATTTTTATAACACCTTTATTCAAAATTGCCAAAATGCCAATTGCCAAACTAAGATGTCCTACCAGGATGTCCTTCAGTAGGTGAATGAATAAATAAACTGCAGTGCATCTAGACAATGGAATGTTATGTAGTGCTAAAAAGAAGTGAGCTGTCAAGCCATCAAAAGACATGGAGGAAACTTAAGTGCATATTATTAAGTGATAGTGGACAGTCTGAAAAGGCTACATACTAGATGATTCCAACTATGTGACATTCCAAAAAAAGGCAAAAGTATGGAGACAGTAAATAGAAGAGTGGTTGCCAGGAATTAGAAAGAAGGTGGGATGAATAGGTGGAGTACAGAATTTTTAGAGCAGTGAAACTGTACTGTATGGTATTATATAAATGGTAAATACATACATATCATTATACATTTGTCAAAACCCCTAGAATTTACAACAGCAAAAGTGAATCAAAGTGAACTACGGACTTTGCGTGATAATGATGTGCCAATGCTGGTCTACTAATTACTAATAAATGTACCACTGTTGTGCAGGATGTTGATAGTGGGGGAGACTGTGCTTGTGTTGCGGCAGGGAGTATATGATACAATGAGAAATCTCTGTACTTTCTGCTCAATTTTTCTGTGAACCTAAAATTGCTCTTTTAAAAAGTCTATTAAAAAACAAAACACTAAAAATTTAAAGAGTAATATTTTTTACAAATTGACATAATCTAAGTCATTGCTCACTGATGTGGATACCCAAATATAATACTTTAATAGCTTTAAAAATAATGAAATGATACTTGGTAGCTGGTTCCTAAATTTCAAGATGACCTGTCTGGTATTTTAGACACAGATAATCTTATATTAAAGGAAATTATAAAAAGACAGGACGTAGCAAATGCACTAATTAAGATGCGATTCATACTTCACTTCAACATTATTTAATTAACTTATATATCTGTGCCCACATAAATCGCACCATATTTTAATATCTACAATATGTGCCTCACATGATTCCTGGTATCTTTTTTTCTTGATTCATCACAGTCAGGGAATTTTTGTTGCATAACTTTTCTAATTACTTCTTTCCCTTTGCTGTGATAACATGGTGCTTACAACTACAGTCATAACCTGATTTCCACTGGCTTTAATCTAAACAGTAGCATCACAGAATCGACTTAACTTGCAACAACGTAAGTCCCATCTGTCCATAAGGATATTTTATTTTCTCACTGGTCACTTGAAAATACTCATAAACTGTTCTGCTTTTCCTTTTCATCATGGAATCTTATTTTTCTGGTTGTATATATTGAAAGAGTATAATTAAGCAGGAAAAAAAAATCAGCAATAAACCAGAACTCCCCAGGCAAGATTGTTAACATTTTAGCAGTTTTGTTTAGAGTGTTTATGCATTTTCATAATTAAGAAAATATCATAACCCTAACTTTCAATCTGGCTTTAAAAACATTAGCGCAAAGTTTTTTCCATACCATTATAAACTCGTTGTCAACACCACTGTTAAAAGCTGAGGACACCACATCAGGGATCAAGAATTTGTTGAACCATTTTACTGCTGCTAGGCTTTATCATGTTGCAATGAGTATCTTTTCACGGTAATGCTGGCCTACATTTTAAGTATCCCTTACAGAGCATTTTCTAAATAATATTATGTTGGCCTTAAAGATAATTAACTTATACCTGTGACAAATATACCATGAAAACACTTCTTCTTTATCAAATAAAAATGTCACATAGATCTTTATCATTTTTATCAAACATATTTTCCACATATTCCTGTCTTTCTTATTCCTCAACACGTAAGAGTGTCTTCCTCTTTCAGTAGCCTATGTGATCATTTCTTTTTTTTTTTTTTTTCTTTTTTGACCGGTAAGGGGATCGCAACTCCCAGCATGGTGTGGTCTGCACCATGCTCAGCAAGTGAGCGCACCGGCCGTCCCTATAAAGGATCCAAACCGGCGGCCTTGGCGCTACCAGCGCCGCACTCTCCCTAGTGAGCCACGGGGCTGGCCCATTTCTTTTGTTTTCTAATTTCAGCTTTCGTCAAATTCTATTAAAATAAGGAAATAAATTTTGGGCCCCACACCTACCCATTACCTGATAAATACAAAACTAGGAGGAAGAGAAAGGGAAGCTGTGGTCCTCAGAGAAATCTCACCAGGTTGAGGAGACAGGGAAGATTGGGGCAGAAGTATTAACGTGCCCCTGCCATCTTGCCGAGGGCCCCACCATCTTGCCGAGGGTGGGCTGTGTGCCACGTCCCCTCTGTTCCCATATTCATAACTTAGGTGTGAGGCCTTAGGTATAGGGATAAATGAATCCCACAGCTTGAGAACAAGTAAGCGTCCATGATTTGAAGGCTTTTTTGATTTGAGGCCCCTAGGATGTTTTGGAGAATCCTATAAACAAGTCATCGCCAGGGGTTTTGAGGGACCAGGCTTGCTTTTGCTTTCAGGCTGGTGGTGCCTTCTGCTTGAGTAGAGGAAGCAAAAATATAGGCCCCAAAGTTCAGGAAGGCAGCACAGAGGTCAGGAAGCAAATGGAGCTTTGAGTCAAGCCCACGAGAGTTCGAGCCAGGTTTAGGGGGTGTTTGACCCTCACAAGACTTAGGCCAGCGTAAGGTTCAGTTTTGTCTCCTGGATAATAACTAAGAAAGTCGTGGCAATGTGTGCAAAGCATGAAGCAGTGTACATGGTACACGGTAGTGTTTAAACCATTAATTCCCCTCCCTGCCTCCAAATGCTTTCCACCTCCCTCAGTCCTCCCCTTTTTCTCTGGAACCGAGGACGAGTGAAACTAAGGGGACTCTGCGTTCCTCCTCGGCTGTCCAGCCCGCTGCACAAGGTGGGGTAAGAGAATTATACAAGCAGATATGGTATTAATTTACATGCACCTATGAATTAACTTTTAGAAATAGACCAAATAATTCTATTGCATAATTCAGGTATTTATTGTATGTAAAAGTGGTTAGTGCTTTTATAGAGATTTGGTGGAAGAAAAAAGAGGCATTTTCAAATCTTTCTGTATATTCGAAGCTCAGGAATTTCCCATGACATGCAAAAAACTCTCTTCCTACCCAGCCTAGACCTATGCTTTACTTGACGGTCACTGCTTTTATAGCTCGAGCTCTAAATTTCAAACAATAATTAATTTTAAAACCAAGTCTAGCTACACTTGTAGCCATCTATTAGATGCGCATGAATATTAATTTTATCCAGCTCACATTAAAATCAATTTAAGTAAGAAAAATACAGTTTAAAAGAGTTCTGTAAGAAATTAAAGACATGTAATTAAGTAAAACAAAGAGGGAACTGAAAAAGATAAAATGATTCTCAAAGTATAATCTGCATGTCCTTATCAATTAAGTTTTATAACAACTAGAATTTATTTTGCTAATTTAAAAACTAGAACTCAATCTTGCCCTTCTTTTGATATGTATATATCATTTTTTCTATTTAATTCAAAAACATTTTTTTGAGAAGCCAAATTTTGGTTTATAGTCTATAGTTATTATAATTCTCTTATGGGTCCTGAATATACTGTAGGCAAGAAACTCTAGGTTTAAAAACTGTCCATTAACCTAGTTCTGTTTTACCTTAATAGTTTTCAACTAACTATTCAAACATTCACATAAATGTTTGCTATAGAACTTCAAGTACCTGAAGGATGGAGGTACATCTGCTACCCAGATTGAGAAACAGATGACAGAACAGGCCTATTCGTGTAATTAATTTATTTAAATATTGAATGAACAAAGCGAATCACTCTATGTACAAAATGTGGCAACTGGTAACTAAAAAGTATTCTCCTAATTCCTACGTTTCTTTCTGTTGATAAATTTTTTTTTCATTGGTTGATTTTTCTATTGAAAACCACACCAACAGACACTCTCTAAAATATGCCCATTAATTAAATCTCTCTGCATGAAAAAAAGATTAATCAATTATTTCTAGCAGAGAAGTTGTAAATTTTTTGTCCATAATAACAATGTTCTGTTCAGTAAAAGATGCTGATTGGTAAAATTTATTTGTGTTTTTTATAAGGTCAAAAAAATAAATTGTTCAAAATATAGAACTAAAAAACTGTCATTTTAATTCTTTTGAAATTTTTGAATTGCTATTATTCTCATTCTTTCACCTCACTAAATACTTTTTTATTTGTAAGAAAGTACTCAGAATTTTTCAAAAACAGCATTAAACATCTTCATTAAATTTTGGCCCATCTGTAACCAAGTGTTTGAAATACAAACTAAAACGTATCTTTTAAATACATTCTAGAAAAATGTAGGCAGAACATTGGGCTTCAACATTTAGAACAGAATGGGGAAAAAATGAAGCTTCATAAGTAGTGTCTATTAATAGAGTTTGAGATAATTTAGGAGATATGTTTGATTACTGTTGAATTCTAACTTATTTAAAAGCAACCAAAATCAGAGATTGTAAAATATGACGTTGTATAATGGAGACTTAACTCCAAATTTAATCATGTATATCACTGTTTTTGACAATTAAAATTGCATTTGCCTCAAAAATTTTTTATTTTGACTTGTTACAGATTTGGACAGGATTTCCACAACTGCATGTTGATGGTGAGGTTTTATTGCATATAATAAAAGGACAGCTCAATGGTAACTGAAGTGTTTTATTTTTCAATAATTGTGTTCAGAACATATATACTTTTCCTTAAACCAAAAAAGTATTTAAAATTTTCAGAGAATCTTTTTCTCACTAGATAAGATTCTGAGAATGAGGGGACCCTCTATTATAAAGGCAGTTGTTGGGAACTCCCAAGCAGTAACCATAAGCAACTAGCTCTAATGCTAGGTACAGAAGCACCTTACAAGAGACATTGTCCTTAGCTTTCAGCACCCTCTCCTCTAAAACAAGAAAAATCACAAAATGTGAGAGTTGAAAGGGACTTTAAATTCTTCTTGAATCACTTAGTATGCTTCTTTTTTTTTACAATTTTGTTGAAGTATAATTGAAGTAAAATAAACTTTACATATTTGTAGAGTATAATTTGATTAGTTTTGACATTTGAAACCAACATCACAGTCAAGATAATAAACATTTGGATTACCCTCTAAAGTTTCCTATGCCCCTTGCTAATCTATCCCAGGCCCCTCTCAATCCCCCCAGTCCCCAGCTCCAAGCAATCACGGACCTGATTTGTTACTATAAATAAATTTGTGTTTTAAAAAATCTTACATAAATATAATAATGTAGTATGTACTCTTTTTTGCTTGGCTTTCACTTAGGATAATAATTTTGAAATTCATCTATTTCATTGCATATACCATAGTTCTTTTTATTTCTTAGTATTCCTAAAGTCAATTTTTTTTATTCATACAGGGTCCCTCAGTGGGCAAATTAATAAATCGGGATTCATAGTTATCTCCGTAAATAAATACTGTGTGTGTGTATTAGTCAGGGTTTTCCAGAAAAACAAAACCAATAGGATATACGTAGACTTGTTATGAAGGATTAGCTGATGCAGTTATGGAGGCTGAGACATCTCACAATCTGCCATCTGCTAGCTAGAGGTCCAATAAAGCCAGTAATGTCATTCCAATACATTCTTAAAGGCCTGAGAACCAGTGGAGCCCATGGTGTAAGTCCCAGTCCTAATTCACAGGCCCAAGAGCTAAGACTGCCAATGTCCAAGGGCAGAAGAAGATGAATGTCCCAGCTCAAGAAGAATAAATTTGTCCTTCCTCTGCCTTTTCACTCTAATAGGGTCCTTAACAAATTGGATGATGCCCACATTGGTGAGGGTGATCATCTGTACTCAGTCTGCTGATTCAAATGTTAATCTCTTCTAGAGATGCCTTTATAGACATACCCAGAAATAATGTTTTACCAGCCATCTGGGCATCCCTTAACCCAGGCAAGTTGACACATAAAATTAATCATCATAGTATGCCTTACAAGATAATCTTATTAAATTAATATAATATAATTATTTTAAAATGTGAACCTCACCCTCAGAAATCCCACTACTTTAGCAACAAGCAAATGGCCCTTGGGGGTCAGTTAAGCCATGGCTATTACTGCATGAAACAGTAAAGAAATTTTGAGAGAGGAAGAACAAAAACTCCTCTGTGCTGGTTCCTGAAATACTTAAAAAGGAGAAAATACAAAATCATAAGAAGACATTATATCTTTTGTACTTTGTAATTTTAAGGAATGAACTACTATAATTAGAACATATGGGCAAGGATCAGTTAAAAACACAATTTCCAATAAAGCTGCCAGAAGAAGGATAGGGATTTGAGAAAGGGGGCAGAAGAGGGGTGGGGAGTATCTTCTGGACCACAGCCATCCCAGGAGTTATTATTTGTCTTCCCTACAGTGGGAAATGTCTATTAAAAAGAGCAACAAGGTAGAGCAAAGCTTATTCTAGAATTATTTTTCCTGCAGTTCTGGTATGGCAAACATATTTGTAATGTTAAGTAAAATAAAAACAAATATGTATTCTATGGTCAAAACACAGTGCAATCATCATAAAACAGAGTGTTCTGCTTATCAGAGGAGTCTCCAGGAAGGACCAGACCAACACAGATCAGCGTGGCTATAAGAAAATGCCAATGTTTGTCAGAGACAAGAGGAAAACCCCTCTTCGTCAGAGTCTCGTAGGCTGTTCATCACTTGTCCCTTCATTGCTCCTGCTCAGTAGCATCCAGCCCTGCCCACCCCTCCTCAAGCTCCTTTGCAGGTTGAATTCCTAACCCAGTATGTAAATACCAGTTTCTCTTAGCTCGACAGTCGACCCCCTTTTTGCCCTCTCTGGCAATCTCATCCAATTCCATACCTTTAATTACCACCCATATGATGACTCACAACTATACTCTCCAATCCAGATCTCCCCTCATAGCTTCACCTAGAAAAAACCCACTTACCTAATTGAAAAATCCTCTGGAATGTTCCAATGCCATCCTAAAATTGACATGCCAAGAAGAAACTTTTTATCTTCCTCTCAAAGAAGATCCTCTTCCACAATTCCCTGTCTCAGTGAATGATCCACCCACCTACCCACACATAGGAGCCATCCTCACAGCTCCCTCTCTCTCTTCTCCCTCCCATATTCAAGTCATGATCAATTTCTGTTGTCTCTACTCTCTAAACAGTATCTCTCAAACTGGTCCACTTCTCTTCATTTCTGCTGCTTTCACCCAGTCCAAGTTACCATCATGGAAAACTGCAATAACTCCCCAACAAGTCAACACATATCTCTGCCATTTTCCTTTATTTATTCTCTGAAATGCAGACAGAGGTATCTTTCAAAACACAAATTCTGGGGGGATGGCAGGTTAGCTCAGTTGGTTAGAGCACAGCCTTGTAACACCAGGGTCACGGGTTCAGATCCCCGTGCTGGCCAGCCACCAAAACACAAATTCTTTCTTCTTCCTCCTCAGAACACCTAAATTCAATAATCATTTTTTAAAAATTCTAGCTACTAAACATCTCTTATATCTATTCACTTTTTCCCAACTCCAGTGCCACTAAACTAGACCCTAACATCATCATCTCTTGCCTAGATTATACCAAAGCTTTGAAACTGGTCTCCTCACTTCCAGTCTTTGCCTCTCTAATCTGTTATACAAGTGCAGCCAAAGTGGTTGTTCTAAAGAAAAGGTTATACCTCTCCCTTGCTTCAACTACTTAGTTGAAGTCAGTCAAGTAGAAAAATCAATGACATAATGCTATGAATATACATAAATATCACTTTTATCTCAAGAGGCATTCATATATGAGCCTTCCTATTCCAAAAATGCATCATAAGATACAAGAAACACAAAAATAAACAGGGTTAAAAATTGGATGTGTTTGCCAAGAGATGTAAACTGTATTGAATAGATATTTTACTGACAAAATGACATAGTTTCTGTGCAAAGAACTTCCTGGTAAATATAATAAACTAGGTACAGGAGAGAAAAAGTGCCTATGAGCTGCTGAGTGGTCTAAGCTGTGGCTATCTCTGTAAAAATAGAGGAATCTTTACTCATTCAGTAAATGTTTATTGAGCAGCTAGTACATGCACATGACTTGGTGAGTGGTTTTTAGCATATACAGACATATAAGAAGTGGTCCCTACTCTCAAGGTACTCACCGTCTACTTGAGGAGACATGACTAGTATATGAGAAAAGGTTTAAAAGCATACAAACAAAAGAAGGGGAAAAAATGAGGTGAGGGAAAAGAGAGATTAATAGGTACATAAAACTTTTGTAGGAAGTAAACAGAAGTAGAAAAGCTAAATGTTTAATAAAAAGTTGTTGATAATGAAGCCTATTGGCTTGGTGCAGAAGCTTTGATTTATGGAAGGTTTTATCAAAATTTTTGGTTATATAGACAACTTGGATTTTTTGTAATGATGGTGAGGAATAAATGTATGTCATAATATTTAATATGGTTGGATATTCCATCATATGTCTAGCAATGATCTTAACTCTAAGACTTTAAATTATTTAAAGACTTTAGATTATTGAAATCAGTTATTCATCTTACCATAAGCCATCTTGGAAGTCAGAAGAAACCTCACTGGTATATTAAGTGAATATTAGCCTGTGAATTTTTCACAGTCGATTCCCATATGGACAATCAACCCAAATAATTCATCCAATCAGATGATGATAGCATAAAATATTATTATTCAAATTATTTCTTGTGAGATTGCAGTAAATTCTCAAAAAGGAAAATTCATTAAGCATCTTCATATGTAACTAGCAATCCAATCTGATATATTGTCCCAGAAATGACTTCTCAGCTAGTCATACAGCCTCAGGTTACAGCAGAGTTAGACTCTACCAGCAGGTTCTGTGTGGTGCGGTGATTACAAGGAAAATGTCAAATCCTGTCTCATGAACAGCATTTCAGGAGCAAGGATGAGTCAGTTGGCTTTTTCCAATTTCTATTTTATTGTGTTAGTAGAAACCATTACAAAAATAAAATAGATGGACATTCAGCCCAAAAGAAGCATCATATCAACTAGTTAATTTTTTTTGTTTTGGGGATGATCTCTAAATTCTGATATATTTTCAAAAGGATGAGTTGCACATTTAAGAAGGTCTTCCCAGATTCCAGCATTTCCCAAGTAAAAATTGAGTTTTAGTTTTTTAAAAAAGGCAAACCATAAATTAAATACATCGGCTTGACAAAAAGAAGTGGTTAGTTCAAGTAATAATTACTTCAAGGGTAATAGTTCAGTTATAAAGAGTGTTTGCTGACAAAAGATGAACCACTGTCATCCATCTTTTGGCATATTTCTGTCTTTTTTGCCCTTTGTAATAAAAAAGGTGATACATTCTAAATGTCAGGATTGGATAAGATATTAAATATTTTGACATTTCGGAACACAAACAGCTCCATCGTTTTCTCCTTTGCAGTGCACACTAATTTGTCCTGTTTTCCTATCCTAGTAATTTAAACAGTGTGGTCTCTGTTCATTCTTCAGAGGGACCATTTCATTAGCCTTCATGTCCTACAGCACGATTGGGGCTAAAGTCTTTCAAATGAGTTGAAATGACTTTAAAGGGAATAGCTGTGGTCTCAGGAGTACCAGCTGCCAGACTCTTTGTTGCCCAGTAACCACTATCTCCTGGAGTAGTCCTGTTTTGCTGTAGAACTTTTTATACTTTACCTAACAGTCTAACATAATTTTATTTGATACACACATTATCCTTTGAAGGAGGTAGTGTTTTCTACAATTTTTTCAGAAAGGAGATTGAACTGAATGTTACCCAAGCTCACCATACTAGTAAGGGTTATACTAGAGATGGTTTGCTGTCTGCACCCCTCCCAATCGAAACTACTAAATGGTTCAGGAATGGATATTTCACCCCAAACAAACCAATGTCCCTTGAGCTTCTCTTGAGAATATGAACCAAGACACAAAGAGACTGGAGCTGATTGGATGTAGGTGCTAAAAATGATAGGCCACACTGTGGTCTGAAGGACCAAAAATGCCTTTGCTAAGTTTTATCCAATATGAGCAAGCGAAAGAGGCTGGTTAGGAAAATCAAATGAAGTTGACACACTGAAATCGTAAAGAAGATGACATGAAGGGAACTGTGCAGCCTAGAAGAGAGATGGAAATGGATCTCATTCCTGGCTTTCTGTTCTGATCCCCACGAGGTCTGGCTGTACTGACAATGAAGTTGACTATTGGAGGCTTACACTAAATCCCTTGGTGTGAGCTAGCCTCAGTGGGCTCTGCTGCAAACAAAGCTGACCTGACTAGAGAACAGTGGTAGAGACCTGACCTGAATCATCAGCCTCCGATTTTCATTCCCAGTGCTCTTTGTCATGCATAAAATTGTGAACTTTCTCTTCCTTATGGGATCCATTTACTGATATTTTAAATAGAGTGTCAGAATGTGCTTACCGATGTGAGTTTCTAATCAATCTACAGATAGTTTAGATAGATAGAATATAATTTATTTATTTTTGTTTTATTTATACATGCAATAGAATTATTGTTATATATAATAATAATTGGGAAAATAATAATTAGGAATAATAAATAGAAACTACTATTTTTGAGAAATATATAAATACAAAGAATATTAGAAATCACAGATTTCTTAAGTGATCCAAAATTATCAGCATTTTTTGCAACTCAGACCAAAACAGCAAACCTTCTCTAGCACAAGATATTAAAACAGGCTTCCACATGGCTGTGAAACAGGACTAATGTCAACAGAAGCCAATTTCTACATTTCAAGCCAATGTGATAAGCAAGTGCAACTCAGACCAAAACAGCAAACCTTCTCTAGCACAAGATATTAAAACAGGCTTCCACATGGCCATGAAACAGGACTAATGTCAACAGAAGCCAATTTCTACATTTCAAGCCAATGTGATAAGCAAGAAAAGGTGCTGACATGTCTTCAAGCACCAGATTCTTATCATATGTCATTTCTGAAGGCTGCTGGTGTATTTGTGACCTTTTTCACATATTTCCTTATTAAATCCTCACAACAACCTTGTGAGGAAAGTGTTGCCCCATTTCATAAGTGAGGAAATTGAGGCTGAGAGAGACCAAATATGAGGTCTAGGGTCACATAGACTGTAAGTTATAAAATCCACTTTTGCCCAGAGTTGAGACAGGACAAGACACATTTTAAAGACAGCCTTTCACATAACAGAAAAATAAATTTGTTAATGAATAAAAGAATTGCTTAGGTAAAGAGAAAGAATCAGGGCAATGACTTGAGACAGGACAAGACACATTTTAAAAACAGCCTTTCACATAACAGATAAATAAATTTGTTAATGAATAAAAGAATTGCTTAGGTAAAGAGAAAGAATCAGGGCAATGACCAAGTCCACAAATCTATGAGGATGTAACTTCCCTTCTTTCTTCTCAAAGATACTGGCCATATTCTCTCTCTCTCTCTCTCTCTCTCTCTCTCTCTCTCTCTCTCTCACACACACACACACACACACACACACACACAAAGTGATGCAGGATCTGCTACATACTTCACTAAATGGGAATGATTATTTGATTATGATTTTTCTGCTGGGGTTTTCTCTGCTGTGCTTGTAACATGTATTCTCAATTACCAATCATAACTAATTCAGTAGAGACTTTACACATTTGTGGCAAGCTTGGGCAGAATCTAGAACTATTATTTCAGAAAGTGTTTCTACTACAGCAGAAGTCCACTCTAAAAACTGAATTCTAGCCATATGATAAGCACGGCAATGTATCTGAGTTATATATTTTCTCCAGGTCAGTAATACTTGCCCATGTCAGAAAATATCTTTACTTCATAAGTTTGAAAGCCTTAAAGAACAGGCATTGAGCCTTCTTAACCTAAGATTGTTGGGCAGGTGTTTGATAAAAGTGGGAAAGAGCTACAATATTTTCATTTTACAGTTAAGGAAACTGAGGTTTTCCCAGGTGACCAGCAGTTTAATATTGCTTTTCAGGTGCTCTTTGCATTAAAAGAATTTATTTAGCAGACTGTGAGCTCGTGGAGGATAGGAAACAAGTATTTTATTTGTCTCTGCATCCATAACACTCAGTAACTTGCCTGTCTCAGCATAAGTGCGCTGTTAAGTGTTGGTCGAATGAGTAATGAGTTCATAAACTGAAACTTAGACTCCTCAGCACGAATTATAATAAAGGTGAGGACAATTGCTCTTTTAATAATGCAGTCTTTACCTTTGTTGATACTGTCATTTAGTTTTCCTGATTGGTGTGCAAAGAAGCCCAGGAACACCCTTTTGTGACAAGGAAGAAGAACAGGAGGGATAGGAGCTAGCTGGAGCTTCTCCAAGCCCAGAAATACCTTCCCCATCCTCAGTAACTCTGATGCCATGGTAATGGATGAAGATCCCCTCTCTTGATCTCCTCTGACCCAGCAGACAAGAAACAGGGGGAGTGTCCCTGGTGCAGCTCCCAAGACCTAAGCCTGCTGAGTGTGCACAGTGGTGAGAACAAGCGTCCCACACTCACTCATCCCAGCTGCACCACACACTGGTTGTGAGTTCACCTGTCAAGACGACATCAGGACTGTGTCTCCAGATAAGGCTGCATGGACTGGTCAACTGTGGGTGCTGTTTGTAGAGCCTCTACTCTTATAGAAAACTCTCCTCAGTTACAGATCCAGATGAGTTGATAGGCTCCAACTTAGAATGGTTGATAGGATCTGCTGTTTTGAGTTATGCTGCCTTTCCATCTTCCCTGGACCACAGCTTCTGCCTTCTTGAGATATTGAGGCTGAATGTCTAAACTTGTATTCAATGCCTAAGACTTGAAATCAGGTTAGAATTTTGTTCAAATGTTATAAGGACCAAAAGATCATCAAAAAGAGGTAAGTTGTGGAGAGCAATGGACAACCTTTGAATACCTTTGTGCTAGTGACTTAATAAGCTAGTATTTCTAGGAATGTCTCAGAACTGTCATGCCAGAACAGGCTGATGGATCAGCTACCCCATACGCTCTTTGTCTCCACAGGTAACGTCCCCTCTAGAAGAGAGATAGTGGCTTTCCAGTGATGTAGTGGAGAATTTTATGTGCAATATGAATCACATGGAGAACCTTTGAGACAAAATCCACCATGTCTCCACAGGTAACGTCCCCTCTAGAAGAGAGATAGTGGCTTCCCAGTGAAGTAGTGGAGAATTTTATGTGCAATATGAATCACATGGAGAACCTTTGAGACAAAATCCACCAGGTATATAGAAAATATGAGATTAAACTATGAAGAGATGAAACAGCACAGTACAAATAACTTACTGGTTTTCAACCCAAAAAGGATAGAGTGAATGAACCAATGTTTTAGAAGTGTTTAAATAATATAGTCTGATTTTTAATTCTGTGTATCTGGAACAAAACAAACACTGTTTTTAGGGTCCCTCTACCTTTCTTGGATCCCTCTAACAACCTCTGAATTCCCTCCAGAAGTCAGCTTTGCTTCTGAAGCAATCTGTGCCTAGTAACATCTTTTGAGAGGTGCTATCAATGTTTAAAAATGTTGTAATGTATTAATCATTGTATCTTGCCTGCTTCCAAAAAGGATGTCAGAGGAGCACTTTCAGAAGTGTCAGCTATGTGTGGCACTTGACATCAAGTAGCACAGCAAGAACAGCAGCCCTTGAAGCAGCCAGTTTGCCTCCCTGACACTGTGCTGATGATCCATAGAACAGCTGGGCTGGATTGATTTGGAAGATGGACTGCCCTCTGGACATCAAAGAGAATGGGAGCAACTACAGACAGCATTAACCAAATAGGTGATAATTTTCCTAAGGAAGAAGAATGCCCAAGTGACCTGAGTGAAGGAGTCAAAGCGTCCCCAATCTGCTGTCTATATTCTCTGATGTCTTTCATCTTTGCCACATCCTTGGAAGTTCAGCCTGGCCAGGTTTGTCACTAAGGTGTCCTACCAGAGCACCTCATGTTTGGTCTTGATGCTTTCCTCACCCTCTTCCTTCCCATCAAACCAGGGGGTATAATGGCCAGGAGCTTAATGTGTGACTGAGGTGTGATCTCTCTGAAATTTTGAGCCAAGAAGGTTGTATTAGTCCATTTCTGTAGCTTATAATAAAATACCTGGAACTGGGTAACTCATAAGAAAATGAAATTTATTGCTTACAGTTTCAGAGGCTGGGAAGTCCAAAGTCCAGGGAACACGTCTGGCGAGGGTCCTGGTGGTGGTGACAGTGACCCAGGGGTCTCACATGGCAGAAAATGGCAGAGCAGAGAGAAGGATAGACTCTTCATGCTCCTCTTTTAAAGCCCTCAGAAACATGCCCCTGACCACCATTATTAATCCATTCACTATGGCATGGTCCTACAGTCTAATTACTTCTTCAAGGCCTTACTTTCAATTACCATAACAGGATTTCCCGCCCTCTTAACTGTCACAGTGGGGATCAAGTTTTGGGGGACATTCAATCTACAGCAAGGGGAAATGTTCCAAACTAATTAGCTAACACCCAAGAGCTAATTGACCACAATGGTCTAAAGGCTACCCGTCATTATTACTGACTATGTGACTGCCAACAGGTGTCATGCAAGCAGGTTTGAATTCCCCTACAATTGCTATCAGAGCAGAATATGATCAAACAATTAAGGGGTTCAAGTTTAATTTCAGGGGTATTTAAAGATTACTAAAAAGTGAAAAATAAATGTGAATCAAGTTTCTGTTGTGTACAAGTGATTAGTGTTAAATTCTCATACAACACTCCTTTGACAAGCATGGGTCATTGTTATAGATTTTTTAAATGCTATTAATAAAAATATTCAGAGAGCCAAGAAAAATGTCCACTTTTTACTATCTCTCCTAATCCTGAAAAAACCTTGGTGGAAAGGGGCCTGGAATACTGAGCTCTGTTCCAAGATCTCCCTTTAGGTGTGCAGCAAAAATAAGTCATTTGGTGTCTTTTGGTAGATTTCCTCATCCTTTCCAAAGGGTGTAGCAAAACCTGTAACAACATTATAGGTTATTAAAAAATTTAAATCTATGTTAATGTATGAAGATACTGTCAAAATATAAAAGATTGGACTGGCCGGTTAACTCAGTTGGTTAGAGCACAGCCTTGTAACAACAAGGTCAAGGGTTCAGATCCTCATACCAGCCAGCCACCAAAAAAAAAAAAAAAATACAAAAGATTATTCAACAGATTTGTTATTTTTATTGTCTCATGCATTGCATTACAACACAGGTCTCATTTCTATTTTAATTGCTATCTTCAGTGCTGTCAGAGAAAGACTATGCCCCAGAGGCCAAGACCTTCCATACTCATATATGAACAACCCTGAATGCCAGAAAAGTGCAATAAGCAGGAGTATGGATGTAATGGGATTCAAAGCTCAGCTCTCGTGTATATGGGTGAGGAACTTGACCTCTCTAAGCCTCAGTTTCCTTTTCTGTAAGAGAAGGGTGACAGTAGAGCTGTTAAAAGGATGAAATGGGATAGGGCAAGAAAAATGACCGACACTACTGTATAAATATTATCTGCCACTTGTTAACTTGGGCTTCACAGCACACATAGATAGTAACATTAGCAACAACCCCCAGAACACTGATGTAGTTATACTTAATTATCAACTGCCTTGACTGTTCACTCTTATTTCAAGTGTGTTTGTTTTGTCTCTCAAATTAGCACCTGGAGAGAAGTGAGAAGGTCTTATAATTTTCTGTGTTTTGTACAATATCTAATGTAATTCCAAGGATAGGCAGTCAGAATTTAATACAGTTTTAATTATCTGATGATTCTTCAATATTTCCATTGATCAAGAAGAGTTGGGTATGGAGTATCCAAAGCCATATAGCTGAACTGAGCCTCAAAACTACAGCAAAGGAACTATGCATCTGACAAGGGACTAATATCCATAATGTACAAGGAACTCAAGTAATTACACAGTAAAAATATTTTTTGCCCAATTAAAAAATGGGCAAAGGAGCTGAATAGATATTTTTCAAAGGAAGTCATACAAATGGCCAACAGATACATGAAAAAAATGCTCAACATCACTAGTCATCAGGGAAATGCAAATTAAAACTACTTTGAGATACCACCTCACTCCAGTTAGACTGGCTATAATCAAAAAAGATGATGAATAACAAATGCTGGCGATGGTGTGGAGAGAAAGGAACACTCCTACACTGTTGGTGGGACTTTAAATTAGTACAACCACTATGGAAAACAGTATGGAGGTTTCTCAAACAACTACAGACAGATCTTCCATATGGTCCAGCAATCCCACTTCTGGGTATATACCCAGAGGAATGGAAATCGTCATTATCGAAGGAAAACCTGCACTCCCATGTTCATCGCAGCTCTGTTTATGATAGCCAAGACATGGAACCAACCTAAATGTCCATGGATGGATGATTGGATAAGGAAAATGGGGTATATCTACACCATGGAATACTACTCTGCCAAAAAAAGAATGAAATTCTCCTATTTGCAGCAACATGGATGAGCCTGGAGAAACTTACATTAAGTGAAATAAGCAAAGCACAGAGGGACAAATACTGCATGTCCTCACTCATAAGTGGGAGGTAAGAGAGAAAGAAGGAAGGAAAGAAAGACCACAGAGGTGCATTGGACTTGTAGATGGAGAGAGCAGACCTAGGGATACAAAGTGGAGTGGGGAAAGGGGGATGGAGAAGGAGGTTGGGGATAATTGGGTGCAGGACACAGGGTATAATCACAATTTGTGGTAATGGGTATGCTGCCAATATGTATCTGGCCATCACATCTTGGGCACGAGTGGTGACAATCAGTTTGGTATCCCACAAATATAATCAATAAAAAAAAAAATACAGCAATGGGCCAGCCCGGTGGCACACTGCTACAGTGCACCGCTTGGGAGCGCGGCGGCGCTCCCGCCGAGGGTTCGGATCCCACGTACAGACCGGCCGCTCACTGGCTGGGCGAGGTGCGGGTGCAACACTGAGGGTTGCGATCCCGTTGCCGGTCACGAAAAAAGACAAAAAGGAAAAAAAAAATACAGCAAAGGGCTCAAAGAGGCCAAGAAGATGCTGTTTCAACTAATGGAGCTCTACTTTGTATGTCTCATAAATTGGAGATCTGAATAAATTGGGTAAAGGGGGAAGGGGGCTGCAGGTTAAAAGAGTGGTTTAAAACCATTGCCATGGGTAATCAAAATAATATGCAACGATAAAGACAAATAAATATGCACCTTAAATATCTTGGATCAAAGTATTAATTATCTCTAAATCCTAGAGTGGTCTTCCTCTGTACTCTTCCTGCACTTTTTATCTTGAGGAAAAGAGATATTTGCATGGCCCTATTATTTTGGAGTACCATTTCCCTGTAACAAGGTAAAATATGTTCTCTAGTTTGCGAATTCTATTAAAGAGGCATTCCTGAGCACCTGCTATGTGCAGAGCATCCAATAACACAAACATAAGTACTCATGAACCTTTGTTCAAATAAATATAGAAAACTTCTCGGAAGCATATTCTAAGTTTTAATTTGAAGGAGTTCTGGGATGTAAGTTGGCCAGAAAAAAAGAGGGGGAAGAAAAGACCCAAATTTAGAAAGAAAATAGGAGAAAGCCAATCCACTAGAAAGCACAGGCTGGTGGCAGCTGTAGCATAGTCACCAACATAGCACCCAAGATTCCTTTAGTGACAGTCCTGCTGCATCCCTCATAGAGGAAACTCTCACATCTGTCAGACCACACCCAGGAACATCACACTAATTTTGGCTGATTGGAGTAAAAATTGCTGCCTGAATTTCTGAAAAACTAAATTGCTAGTCTTTTTCAGGCTAACTTAAAGGTCAGTCAAACCATTCCCCATATATATATGGTATATATGCACACCATATACCATATACTTTCATGTATGTATGTGTGTGTATTTATGTTACATACACACACACACAATTGTCCTTCAGTATCCATGAAGGATTGGTTCCAGGACCCCCACAGATACCAAAATTCCATGGATGCTCAAGTCCCTTATGTTAAATGGTGTAGTATTTGAATATAACTTACTCATATCCTCCTATATACTTTAAATCATCTCTAGATAATACCTAATTAAATGTAAATGCTATGTAAGCCGCTGTTATACAGTATTGTTTATGAAATAATGACTGGAAAAAAATTATGTACATGTTCAGTACAGATGCAACAATCATTTTTTTCCGAATATTTTTGATTCGCAGTTACTTGAATCCACAGATGTGGAACCCACAGATATGGAGGGCTGGCTGTACTTTCTAGAACACACAGTAACTCAGTTAGGCTAAAAGGAAGTTTTCAGGTTTTTGTGGGAACTGCTTTAACAAAAGAATGTATTTTATAATTATTGTATAGATTCATACATCATAGATGGCATCACTGGAATTCAGAATCTTAAACTACTTATTTACATTAAAAGGAGTAAAAGTGTCTCTGTCTTGGTAGCTTGTGTGTGTCCAAAAATTTATCCATTTTCTCCAGATTTTCAAATTTGTTGGCATATAGTTGTTTATAGTAGTCTCTAATGATTCCTTATATTTCTGAAGTATCAGTTGTGATATCACATTTTCATTTCTAATTTTTGTTATTTGTGTCTTCTCTCTTCATTTTTTAGTTAGCCTTGCTAATGGCTTGTCAATTTTATTTATCTTTTCAAAAAATCAACTTTTGGTTTCCTTGATCTGTTGTATCATTTTGGGGATTTCTATTCCATTTAGTTCTGCTCTGATCTTAATTCTTTCTGTCTACTAACTTTGGGTTTGGATTGTTCTTGTTTTTCCAATTCTTTGAGGTGAAGTGTTAGGTTGTTTACCTGTCATCTTTCCATTCTTCTGAGGTGAGCATTTAGTGCAATAAATTTCCCCCTTAGTACTGTATTGCAGTATCCTACAGGTTTTGATATGATGTGCCATTAGTTTCATTAGTTTCAAGAAATTTTTTGATTTCCTGTTTAATTTCTTCTTGGACCCATATGTCATTAAGTAGAATGTTGTTTAATTTCCATGTATTTGTATAGTTTCCAGAGTTTTGTTTGTTATTCATTCTAGTTTTAATCTGTTTGGGTCAGAAAATACACATGGAATAATTCCAATTTTTTTGAATTTGTTGAGACTTGATTTGTGACCTAACATGTGGTCTATCCTGGAGAATGTTCCCTGTGCTGAAGAGAAAAATGAATATTCTGACATTGTTGGATGAAATGTTCTATATATATCTGCCAAGTGCAGTTGGTCTAAAGTGTTATTAAGGCCTTGTGTTTCTCTGTTAATTTTTTTCCTTGATGATCTTTCCAATGTGGAGATTGGGGTGTTCAGATCCCCAACTATTATGATATTAGTGTCTATCTCTTTCTTTAGGCCTAATAATGTTTGCTTTATAAATCTGGCTGCTCCAAAGTTGGGTGCATAGGTATTTATGATTGTTATGCCTTCTTGTTGGATCAATCCTTTTATCGCTATACAGTGACCTTCTTTATCTCTTTTTATGGTTTTTGGTTTAAAGTCTATTTAATCTGACATAAGAATAGCTACTCCAGCTCTTTTTTCATTTCTGTTTGCATGGTATATCTTTTCCCATCCTTTCACTCTTAGTCTAGGTGTGTCTTTACAGGTGAGGTGGGTCTCTTGAAGGCAGCATATTGTTGGGTCCATCTTTTTAATCCAATCAGTCAGTCAGTGTCTTGAGTGAGGAATTCAAACCTTTTACATTAAGAGTTATTACTGAAAGATACTGATTTACTCCTGGCATTATATTGATTTTTGTTTGGATGTTTTAAATATCTTTTGCTCCTTTCTTTCTGATTTACTGATTGTTTTCTGTGTTTGCTGGTTTCTAGGAATAGTGGATAAACCATTTTTTTTCCTCTTCATTGTTAACATTTTATTTTACTGGTGGGTTTTGTTCTATCTTGAGTATTCATGGTAGTGATGATTCTTTTTAAGACACCAGACCTAGTATCCTATTGAGAATTTCTTGTACAACTGGTCATGAGGTTTTTGCTTGTCTGGGAAATATACTATTTGTTCTTTCTTCATTATGGAAGGATAGCCTTGCTAGGTAAAGTATTCTTGGCCGGCAATTTTTTAGAAAATATGAACAAACCAGTAACAATCAAAGAGATTGAAGCTGTTATCAGCAGTCTCCCAACAAAGAAAAGCCCAGGACCAGATAGCTTCACTGCAGAATTCTACCAAACCTTTAAAGAAGAATTAATACCAATTCTTTACAAACTATTCCAAAAAAATTAAAAGGGAGGCCACTCTCCCAAACTCATTCTATAAGGTAAACATCACCCTGATACCAAAACTAGACAAAGATACAACAAAAAAGAAAACTACAGGGCAATGTTGTTGATGAATATAGATGCAAAAATCCTCAATGAAAAGCTAGCTAATAGAATACAGCAACACATACATAAAATTATACACCATGATCAAGTGGGATTCATCCCAGGGATGCAAGGTTGGTTCAACATATGCAAATCAATAATTGTGATACACCACAAAATCAAAGACAAAAACCACATGATCATCTCTATAGACTCTGAAAAAGTATTCAACAAAATTCAATATTTGTTCATGGTAAAGACTCATTACAAATTGGGTATAGGAGGAAAGTATCTCAACACAATTAAAGCCATATGTGACAAACCCACTTCCAGTATCATCCTGAATGGAGAAAAATTGAAAGCCTTTCCCTTAAGAAAAAGAAAAAGACAAGGATGCCCACTTTCACCACTCCTATTCTACATAGTGTTGGAAGTACTAGCCAGAGCAATCAGGGAAGAGAAGGAAATAAAGGGCATCCAGACTGGGAAAGATGAGGTCAAACTATCCATGTTTGCATATGACATGATTCTATATATATAGAACAGCCTGAAGATTCTGCAAAAAACTTGTTAGAGTTAATAAATGATTTCAGCAAAGTTGCAGGATACAAAATCAACATGCAAAAATCAGTAGCATTTCTATATTCCAGCAGTGAACTGGCAGAGAAGGAAATCAAGAAAACTATCCCTTTTACAATAGCCACCAAAAAAATAAAATACATAGGAATAAGTTTAGCCAAGAATGTCATAAATCTCTATGATGAGAACTACAAACCACTGTTGAGAGAAATTAAAGAGGACACAAGAAGACAGAAAGATATCCCATGCTCTTGGAATGGAAGAACTGACATTGTGAAAATGTCCATACTCCCCAAAGTGATCTACAGATTCAATGCAATCCCCATCAAAATTCCAATGACGTTTTTCTCAGAATCGGAAAAAACATTCTTAACATTCATATGGAAGAACAAAAGACCATGAATAGCCAAAGCAATCCTGAGCAAAAAAATAAAGCTGGAGGCATAACACTACCTGACTTTTAACTATACTACAAAGTGATAGTAACTAAATCAGCATGGTAGTCACATAAAAACAGATGCACAGACCAATGGAACAGAATGGAGAATCCAGAAATCATCCCATGCACCTAGAGCCTTCTGATCTTTGACAAAGGCTCCAAGACCATGCACTGGGGAAGAGACTACCTCTTTGATAAATGGTGCTTGGAAAATTGGACATTCATTGGTAGGAGAATGAAACTAGACCTGTACTTCTCACCATATACCAAAATTAATTCTAAATGGATTAAAGAGTTAAATATATGTCCTGAAATAATAAAACTCCCTAAAGAAAACAGGAGCAACACTCCAGGAAGTAGGATTGGGTACAGACTTTATGAATATGACCCCAAAAGCACAGGTAACCAAAGGAAAAATAAACAAATGGGATTATATCAAACTAAAAAGCTTCTGTACAGCAAAAGAAACAATCAACTGAGCAAAAAGACATCCAATAGAGTGGGAGAAAATATTTGCAAAATATACATCATACAAAGGATTAATAACCAGAATATACAAGGAACTCAAAGAACTTAAGAGTAAAAAAACAAGTAACCCTATTAAAAAATGGGCAAAGGAGCTGAATGGGCATTTCTCAAAGGAAGATATACAAATGGCCAACAGACATATGAAAAAATGCTCAACATAACTCAGCATTCGGGAAACGCGAATGAAAACCACTTTGAGATGCCCTCTCATTCCATTTAGGATAGCTAATATCCAAAAGACTGAGAATGATAGATGCTGCTGAGTTTGCAGAGAAGAAGGAACTCTCATATACTATTGGTGGGATGGCAAAATGGTGCAGCCTTTATGGAAAATGGTATGGAAGTTCCTCAAACAATTACAGATGATCTACCATATGACCCAGCTATTCCACTGCTGGGAATATACCCAGAGGAATGGAAATCATCATGTTGAAGAGATACCTGTACTCCCGTGTTTATTGCAGCACTATTTACAATAGCCAAGAGTTGAAACCAGCCTAAATGCCCATCATTGGATGAGTGGATAAGGAAAATATGGTATATACACACAATGGGATACCACTCTGATATTAAAAAAAAAAATGAAATACTACCATTTGCAGCAACATGGATGGACTTAGAGAAAATTATATTAAGAGAATAAGCCAGGCACAGAAAGAGAAATGCCACATGTTCTCGCTTATTTGTGGGAGCTAATAAAAACAAATAAGTAAATAAAGAAACAAATGGGGTGGGAGGGAAGAAGAGACCACAATCACAACAACTCCTTGATTTTGTTAAGATATGTGAACAGATATGATGTTGATGGTGGGGGAGGGAAGAGAGGGAGGAAAAGGAGGAATTGATAAGGGGACAGAAAAATCAACTATATTACTATATTGTATATTGATAAATTAAAATAGAAAATAAAATAAAAAATAAAAGTGGGATTTTTTGAACACGAGTCACTTACCAATTACACTGCTAAAGATCACAATATTCCTGACATTTTAGAATTTATTATTGCTGATATTTTTCCAATAGTAAACAATTAAATTCTCAGTATGGTATAGTAGAAATAGCACAGAATACATTTCTGATTTCTCTATCTCAGAGAAGCAGGGACAGGGTGATGGACATCTGGAAGTGTAACACCACAGCATGTGCTAAAGGGTGCAGTGGAGACGAGGATGTGGAGAGGAAGTGTGAGAGTCGTGGAAACCATCCCAACAACTGGCCCATCCTAACTGGCTGAAGGGTGATGCCCCTGTGTGACTGTGCAGATTGAACCCTGCACACTAGTGGGAACATCCTTCCCATTGCAGCTCGTGAGTGATGGTCCTGGAGGGATGCAATACATAGCCTGTGAGGCCTGTGTGTCTGCCCTGGAAGAATTAGTTGGAATCTGACTGCAAGGCAGCAGCAAGATAAGACCCAAGGATACCAGATGACCACGAGGAGGCTTCAAACAGACAACAGGAGGTAGGACCGACAAAAATTCCTAGAGTCAGAGGGGAGCCACAGCCTTTCCATAGCCTCAGATGTGGCAGGAACTGATAAAAGAGCTGGCCTGGCCTAAATAAGTCTCCATTTTTCCTGGAAGACTCGCCTGGGACTCAGGAAAAAGGCGTCTATAATTCAATGACAATGAGGTCTTGGGTGAGCGGTTTAATCTACTGGAATCTCAGTTTTTTACCTGTAATATTAACAGGACAAATTAGAATTCCAAAGTAGCTTGTATAATTTCAGATAATTTGATCTTATAACATATTAATAAATTATTTTAAAGATTACTTCAAAAATAATCCTAAATATGTGTTAATTATACCATAACAAAAGTACTCCTAGATTAGGCAAAATTTCAGATGAGTTTATAAGCTTTTTTTTTTCACTGCTGTATCTTTTTTTCTTTTATTTTTATAGCAGTTTTATTGTTATAGAGAAATTGAGCAGAAAGAACAGATACTTCCCATAACCTCTTCCCACCCACACATACAGTCTCTCCTATTATTGATACTGTTATATTAATGTGGTATGTTTGCTACAATTTAAAATTTCTTATAAAGACAAATATTATACAATAGATATTCATATCAAAAAAAGCTAGACTGTGAACTCTTTAAAGACTAACACAATTTTCATTAATGTTCAAATAAGATAAACTGGCCACATATTAATTTTGCCTTATCAATAACAAATATCCTTCATATTGATCTAGGTTATAAGGTAGACTTACAAATGATTAACTAATATTTTATTTCTTAACATAGTTACTGCACATAGTTGCCACAGTTCTCTACTGTATTTTACATGTACTCTATTCTAAATAAAATATATACATTCCATATTCTATACTATATTCTGTTATATTCTATACTATATTACGTTCTATATTTTAGTATATTCTAACAAGAGGACACCCAGTATTTACTAAGCTTTTACTTAAGTTTAAACTTTATTATTACTAGAATTTAATATTTTTTATATTTTTTACATTTAATTTATATCCTAAAAATAGTGAAAAAATAAAGTGTCATGGTAACTAAACTAAATATTTACACAGGTTATTGTGCAGACATACTTTTTATAAATAAGTTCTCTAACATACCATAGTCGAGGAATAAAAATATTCTGGCAAACTGAATACAGTTGTTCAATAACATAATCAATACCTCTGGATAACTGATAACCCCTTGACTATGAAAATTATAATGCATATTCAAATACTGGATGATTTAAAGAATGACTTCAGAATCTTACTGTATCTTAGAATTTTTATCTTAAATATTATTTATAGCTATTATAGAAAAGCAAGCTTTTATTCTAAAACCTATTTTATGATTTTGGTTAGAAATAATAAAGCTCTTACAGGAGATCTCTTTTGCCAAAGTCTTCTTATCTAACTCAAAGGAGAACTAGCCTAGATCAGTGGTTTTCATTGTTTTTTCTTTGTTTTTTTAGCAGGTAAGCCCTTTTCTCTAGTGAAAGCTTATACAATGCAGCAATTGAGCTAAAAATGGCATTTTATTATTATAAATGTTTCCATTTTTAAAAATTTACTTATTACAAAGTCAGTCAATAAAACTACATTCTATTCTGGTGAATCATAAAATGTAAAATTGGGGAATATAGAGAAAAGTTATACTATTACATCTGCTTCATTATCAGCTTATTCATGTATTTCACTGTAGTTGCACTATTTCATGAAAATCTTGCTTCACATCATTGAGAACTCATGTATAATTGTATTGAATTTTTTAAAAAGACCAATGCAGTGTCACAAGCTACTAATTAACAACAAATTAAGAGTAATTTAAAATGTATGTGCAAAGTATACACTTAACCCAGAAAAACACAAATTAAGCTTTGCTGGATTCTAAGTGTGACAGCTTTTATGTAATATATTCTAATAGGTTATATTAAACAATTTTTTAAATAACAGAAATATCTATTTTAAAAAAGTTTGAATCAAAATCTGGAGAATTTCTAGAGAACTGCCAAAAAACCAAATGGTATATGTTAAACAACTTTTCTATATTAATTAAATCTGGGCCCTTTCAAGCCTCATACTCTGATTCCATGTGGTTGCTTTGTCTCCACGGGGCAGAGAAGGGCAGAATTTGGAACTGCAGAACAAATATTTCTGCAAAAGAGATAGTGTCGATGAACGGCATTAAACAGAGATCACAAACTCAATTGCATTTAGAATCCCAGAAGAGAACATAAATTAGTCAAGGGGACTTAAGAGATTGGCCCTGAATCAGAGAGTTCATGACCTCCTTACAGGGAGCCAGTCAGAACTCAGCTCTCAGAAATGTCTGTGCTGGGAAAACTCAGGAACAGTGAGCAGTAGACAGCTTCGAAAATGGCTCCCAACAGCATTCACACTTTTGGGTAATTAGGTAATCCTCTCCTTTTGAATGTGGGTTGAACTTAGAGATCTGTTTCCCATGGGGGGAAAAAACAGCAAAAGTGACGAGATGGCATGTCCAAGATTAGCTTACAAAAGTCTGTGACTTCTGTCCTGCTTGCATTCAGTCTGGCTCTTCCCAACCTTGCTCGGATGAAACAAACTGCCGTGTGATAAGCTGCCCTGTGAAGAGGCCCACGCGAGAAGGGGTGGAAGGGAGGCCTTTGGGCAACAGCCCCTGGGGAAGTGAGTGCTTCCAACAACCACTGGTGAGATCCTCTCCCCTTGTAGAGTCTTGCGATGACTTCAACCCCAGCAGACACCTTGAGTGCAGCTTTGTGAGAGACCCAGACCAGAGGACCCAGTTCAGCAGCACCTGGATTCCTGAACCACAGGAACTGAGATAACGAATACTGTAGTTTTAAGCAGTAGATACCTAATACAGAGCATTACCAGATTTTCTAATATTTCAAGAGCAGCTGGAAATCCACAGTCAGGTCTGTGAAATCTACTGATTTTTGTAAAGTTGAAAACCAGTTCATTGAATAGATAAATATGTAGCACAGAGGAAACTAATATATCTGAAGGCTGAAGGGGATTGAAAAGCTTCAGCTTTCCACTGGTCCACTAATAAGGGAAATGCCAGACATGACCCAAACTGAGCCTTCATTATAAACATGTGGAATGAGGAAAAAGTCCTCTAAAATACAATAAGACAACAAAACATATTTTTCTTCTGGTCATAAAGTGTAACACACCAACAAAAATAGTACATTGACAGGTAAGAAGTTCCTCTTACAAGTAGCTATGACAATCAGTAATAAAACAAAAGAAAAAAATTATAGCTAACTGAACAATTCACTAGAGAGAGACCTTGAATCAATCAAAGCCCTCATAGTAAATCTGCTTAACATTTTGCTCATGTGTTTCTACCGAATGGTAATAAGCAAGCAGTAGAAAAAACCCAACAGATTATTTTTTCCTTTTTAAATTTGAAAGTCAATACTATGGTTAATATACATGAGTTGCAAACTACTAGGAAAAGTAGACCGATTTCTAATACAGAAATGTACTCAGGGATATAAGTCATACTAAAATATTTTAAGACAAAATGTTTCTCTAAATTCGTGCCCCAGAATTACCATAACATCATCTGTTGCATTACAGATGATGGCTAATCCTGTCTTACCCACTCTCAACATTTCATCTATCACTTCTGTGAGAACGAATCCCAAATAGGCATTTTTATCCCTGGCCACATCCCTAAACGATAATCCTTTAACTCAATTTATATTTTCTCCTAGCTATTCTACTTCTTATTCAACAACAATATTTCTCCCCACATTGCCTCCCCCTGCACCACTCCACCACAGCCATTTTCATTCAGTTACCAAATCTGATTAGTCTTTAATTTTATTTCTTTAATTTAATTACATTAAATATTACTTCCTTTTATACTTCTCCAGGAACGACAGTGGTTCGAGGTTTTACTAACACCCTAATTACTGTATTATCTTCTCTCCATTTTTACTTACTATTTACCCCACTATTAGTTTACTCTGTACATACAAGTGAATATTTATCTCCTTAAAACATCACTAAGTAAGATCAATTATTGATGATAATACAGAATTTTGCCTCACCTTACAAAATGCAATCACCACTTAAATTTTAACTGCTACAATGACATGAAATGAACTAGGAGATGATACGGAGGAGATCATGGGTAATCAAAAAATTATAGATAAAAGCAATTATAATTAACTTTAATGAAATGAAAGTATATTAATAAGTTTGGAGACATGAGTCATGGTCATGGCTCATTGGGGAGTGGGTTCAGGTCTCCTTCCTGGCCAAACTTGTTATTTAGTGTAGATTTCTTCTTACAAATTGCAGTAGATCAAGACCCTTCCCTGAATTTTTTGGCAAATCACGTTCTTTTAAATTACATTTTATTTCAGTGTATCAGAAGACCACTTACACAAAACCATTAGGGAAATAATGCTTCATAAAGTGAGTAGCCATCTTTAAACTTAACAACCTGTAGTTAAATTTTCATATACTGGTACTCGTAAAAATACTCCACCGCCCTTTAATCTTCCTATTATAAGACTCATAATGAACACATTATAACTTGATAATGCTGTATATGAAAGTATCTCCTCACCACTGATATAAAACAATTCTAAACACAATTGCCAAAATTAAACTCGCTATTTTTCCACTTGAAATAATATATGAAAGAAATCATAAATTACTTTGATGCTTTGCCCCTGGGACCAATAAACTAGGTTATTTGAAAGAATAAGCAAGGAATTTTAGTAATGAGTCTTTCCTACAGATTTGCCATATATTTTTCAAATCTTCAAATTAATTTTGTAAAGATTAGGAAAGTCAGATGAGGTCTAATATCAAGTAGAATCTATTAGAATCTAATATTTAGAAGTTAGTTTTGAGCTTTGATACTAAATATCTTTAACTCTTTTAGAACTGGAAAGATAGGGGGCTCTTTGACATCCAAGTCTGCATGTAAACTTCATGAGAGCAGTTTACAGGTTCACCTTCTGGGGTTCATGAGATTGATCAGTCCAGGAGAAAATATTCAAAGTGGCTGCTCCTCCTGTCAGTTCATTCAAAACAAACTGTTAGCTTATTAACTCATGACAAGAAGACCAACACTCTAGCAACCTAGCTTTGAAAAATAACTAGAAAATAATAAAACTCGTCAGTTCTTATACCTAGGAAGTACCAATCAGAGGAGGTAGGACAGTGCAGCAAAATGCAAAGAACAAATCTTTTGGAATGAATTCCACTGACATGAGTCTTGGTTCTGAATTCTGGATGAAAGTAATGGCAGAGTCATTTGTATCAAACTAAAATTCCTACCAATAACAACAAAAAATTCTAGTGAAAATATCTTTGAATGTGTGTGGAGGTATTGGAGAGTGACCAAAAGTAAACAGGAACTGGAAAGGATCCATCCCTTGAAAGAAGGAAGTGACCTTGAGTAAGATCCACGTGTGGACGGCTGTTCCTCTGAGAGCACTGTCCATTCTCTGAGAAAGGGCTAGAATTCAAGCAGAAAATGGTCTTCTTAATGGACTGAAGACTGGGATCTCAGAGTTTGGGGTTACCAGAAAAACTATAAATCAAGGAAGAAACTTCCTGAAAGAAGGGAGCCACGAAGTTGGGAGTCCCAAAATCTGCATAAAATTTTATCTCAAAAAGTTTGGATGACTCCTAACTATACATGTCCAGGGGAAGACACTAAACAGCCTGGAAGAAAATAACGGACAAAAGGCTGAAAGGGCTGATCAGAAACTTCAGCAGCTGCCCACTAAGTCAGCGAGGCTTGGTGAATACCTCAGCCATTCCATTGAACACCCGTTTACTCAAGGAATAAAAATAACTTCCCACAGCTAAGAGATGTTCCTTAGACTAAGGGCAAACCTGATTTAGGACCATGCCAACAAAACCTGAAACCCAGCCTCCAAAAGGTCAAAATGATCTGCCACAACTTAACTGTCTGCTAGAACAACACTCAACACCCTTCAGAGGGAAATGACAGAATCCAAAGTCTCTTCGGTGTGTTACACACAGTGTCCAGCTTATTAGCAGAGAAACATGAAAATATGACTCATTGTCAAGAGAAAAATCAACAGAAACAGACCCAGTTATAAGGCAAATATTGACATTAGTGCATAAAAATTAAAAAGCAAGAAAGAGCCTATTATCAATGTTAAATAAACTGTAAGAAAAGATGAACACGTGAATAAAGAGATGAAGATTTCAGGAGAGAAAGGAAAACCATAAAAGAAACTAATAGAAATCCTAAAAGTGATAAAAAGCAACATCTGAAATAAAATATTTAATTGGCTGTAAAAAGGCCTTTGAGAAAATTCAACAACTATTTCTAGCAAAAAGCCTTGATAAAGAGGATGGATGGATACTTCTTTACACACATACATCTCCCTCAGTATTAGACTCAGCATCTTACTTGATGGGGAAACATTATTAACATTCCTGCTGAGATCGAGAACAGTGCAAGGATTCCCAATATACACTATTGCAACATTGTACTGAAGGTATTAACCAATGCAATTAGACATGAGAAAGGAAGAAATAAAACTCTCTGTGGATAACATGACAGTATACCTAGAAATGCCTAGAGAATCAATGACAAAACTAATTCAAATAGTAGAAGAATTAGACAATGTAGCAGATATAAAATTAGTATGCAAAATCAATATTATTTATAAAATATATGTTAGAAAATAAAATGGAAGAGAAAACTCAATTCACAATAGCAACAATAAAGATAAATATTGGAAAGGAACTAAGCCACTTAACTTCAAAACTTTTATGAAAAAAGTACAAAAATACCCTTAAAAGGTATAAATGGAGACTTGCACAAATGAAATACATCCCTTATTACTATTTTGGGGGGTTTTATGGTTTTTTGGGTTTTTTTTACCGGTAAGGGGACCGCAACCCTCGGCACGGTGTTGTCTGCACCATGCTCAGCTAGTGAGCCCACTGGCCATCCCCATATAGGATCTGAACCCGCAGCCTTGGTGCTACCAGTGCTGCACTCTCCCAAGTGAGCCATGGGGCCAGCCCCCTTATTACTGTTTTTAAGTCTCAAATTTCATTAATATGTAAGTTCTCTCAAAGTTAGTTTATAATTTAATGTGATCACAATAAAAATATTTCTTCTGAAGCTAGACAAGCTGATACTACAGTTCAAATAGAAAAATAGACATGCAAGAATAACTAAAAAAAAGTAGTGAAAAAGAGCCATGACAGAAATACAACCCTACCTGATATTTAAATATACTTTGGAGCCTGTAAAATTAAGGTGGGGTGGGTATTGATGCATGAATAGACAAACCAATGGAATAGAATGAGAAGACCAGAAATAGATCCAATAACTTAAGCAGTTTAGCATATGATAAAGGTAGCCTCTCAAACTGCTGGGGCAAAGATACGGTCTGAAATAGTGTTGGGATCATTGTACAGCCAATTGGAGAAAGATAATATTAGCTGTATTCCTCATACCATATACGAGAATTAACTCAAAGTTCATGAGAGATCTAAATTTAAAAAATGGAACTATGCAAATACTAGAAGAAATAAAGTGAGTGATTCCTCCTGTAATCTGAGTGCAGAAAATGGCTTTCCAAAAATGACTTAAAATTCATATTCAATAAAAGTGTAGATTGATAAATTTGACTATATATGAATAAAATAATTTGCATGGCAAAAAATGCCATATGCAGAGAATGAAAGGACTGCCCATAGACTGAGAGAAAATACTTATAAATAATACTTCTAACAAAGACCATATATCCATAATATATAAAGAATTCTCAAAATTCAACAGTATGAAAACAAACAAACCAATTTTTTTAAAATGGGCAAAAGAGTTGACCCTATACCTACATTTCAATGGCAGAAAAGAAAACAAGAACTGCAATACCCAATCAAGTTCTGGCAAGGTTATGCAGCAACTGGAACTCATAATGTAAGTGCAAAATATTAAGGCCACTTTGGAAATAGTTCGGCAGTTTCAGAACAGAATGGCACAGAGCAGACACCCTCCCAGCAACTTGTAAATCGCCACCACCACACAAGTATGATTAACTATACCATACAAAATATGTTGGGAACACTTTAAAAATAAGGCAAGGCAATCTCAGATGGGGATAAAATGAAAGCTAACAAAGAGGAAAATTCGAGTTAACTTAGCTATTCCAGTCATATGATGCCTCAATCCCACCACTAAGCTTCTACCTAAGAAAAATGAAATTTTATGGTCATACATAAATCTGTACAAGAATATTTTTAATAGCAACTTCATTTAATATCATCAAAAATTGGAAACAACTGAAAAGACCTTCAGATGGTGAACAGATACACTGTGGTACATCTGCATAATGGAATACTATTCAACAATGTGAAGTAACAAACTTCATATTTATCTATTGACATAGAAACAAAGATGAATCTTAAATGAATCATGTTAAGTGAAAGAAGCTAGATTCAAAGAATGCATGTTGTATGATTCTATTTATGTGATACTCTAGAAAAGGTAAAACTGCAGAGTTAGACCTAGCAGATGTGTGGTTGCTAGAGGCTGAGCGATGGGGAGAGGAGTTGATCATAAAGGGGCAGCAGGAGAAATTCTGGGGGTGATAGAACTGCCCTGCACAAAACTGTGGTGGTGGGTCCATGGCTCTAAGCATTGGACAGAACTTACAGAACTGTACACCACAAAGACTTTTTCCTGTACGTAAATTTTTAAAAAGAAATGGGTTGTGTAGAAAGATGAAATTCAGACTGTGACAAACGAATCTAACTATACTATAAATAAATCACATAACCACACTGAAGCAATTAGTGAATAAACCTGACCTACGTAACTTTGAAAACAGTGTTTTGACTAAATACTGTAGTGCTAAAGATAAAAAAAATCTACACAACACTGTACTCTGGTTGATAAATTTGTTTCTCTTAGAAATATGGGTTTGCATTTCTGAAACTACACGTATGCTAGCTAGAGTTGAACAAATGTGTGAGTACATTGTAGATGATGAAAGCCAGGTTTGTCATTGTCAGAGAAAGAAGTTACAAAGAAGGAAAGAGGAAGGCTGAAACAGACCCAGTGGTGCTGGGCTGGAGTCAGAGGTATCAGTACAGATTCGTAATTTTGTTACATATACTTGTACAAATAGTTAAATACGGAGATAAATATGTCTGTCATTGTATGGGTTAGTGTACAGACATATATTTCCATTGAGAGGGACTAGAAGCAGTGACATCCCAGTAGCAGCAAGCATACCCAGCAACCAGATTTTTGTTTCAAATTATCATTTTCCAATAGAAGGAAACAGGGTACCTAGTGGAAGCAGTGATTCCAAAGAGGGAGCAGAAAAAAAGAAAAGAACCCTGGAATGTTTGTGCTGTCAGAAAGTAAGAAAGTACCAAAAAGCGGCAGCAGCAACAAAACCAGAAAATGGATTCATGTCAAAAGGGCACAGAAGCCAATGTGAAAGACCTGTCAAAGGCCAAAGTTGGAACACCTTGAGCATTAAAATAAATAATAATGCTTGTAATGAAAACATATATCCATGGGTCCATTCTGATTATATAAATAAACAAATGAATTGGGGAATAGAAAACATCTTTTTTTATAAAAGGATTTCAATTATCATCATGTAGCCCCTGATATGATACACTGAGAAGGGCACATCACCTCTGTGGGATATTTTCCAATAATATACAACTTCAAACTTTTCACTGGGAGATATCAGACAAACCCAAATTGAGAAACATTCTACAAAATAGGTGACCAGTATCCTCAAAGATGACCAAGATTATGAAAGACAAGGACAGACGTTGAACAGTCAAAAGATCAGAAAAGACTAAGGAGGCATAACAGCTAAATGCAATGTGGGATTTTTAGACTGGATCCTGAAACAGGAAAAGACACTAGTGAAAAAACTGGTAAAATTTGAATAAAATCTTCAGTTTAGTTAATAGTACATACTAATGTTAATTTCTTAGTTTTGATAATTTTTCTATGGATATGTAAGATGATAACTCAGAGGGAAGATAAGAAGAGAATATCTGAGAACATTGTACTACTTTTGCATCTCTTCTATATTAAAAACATACCATAAGCAAAGTCAAAAGATAAATTACAATTGGGAGAAATTATTTGCAATACATATCACAGATAAAGAGTTAATATCCCTAAAATATAGAGAACATCTAAAAACTGAGGTGGGGAGGAACGAGCAAAAGGCAGGAACAACTTATCTAAAATAATTTAAGAAGGGTTCTTACGCAGATGGAAGGATGAAAAACTTCACTCCCAGGAAAAATGCAATTGTACACTACACTGAAACACTATTTCTCATCTATCAGACATGCAAAAGATTATGTTGCTGAGGCTGTAGGGAAACAAGCACCCTAAAAAAATTGCTGGCTGTAATGCAAAATGTGCCAAACTTTATAGAGAAGAATTTGATCAGATCTTTAAAAATATATATTTGCTTTACTCTTCAATTCAGCAATCCCACCTCAAGAACTTTAACCTGAAGATATACTTTCAAAAATATAAAAACACTTTAAAGTTATGGGTGACTATGGTTAACAGTAAAGTTTTGTTTATTACAATGTGTCAATTAAAATGTATTTTTTAAATATGAAAACACATGTGCATAAGGTTATTCATTGCAGCATTATTTGTCATTGCAAGAGGATCGGAAATTACTAATATGTACAAATATAGAAGACTGGTTGAATGAATTATGATGCCGTGGGGTAATAGGATAATTTAGTCAGGCTCCCTCCACATTTCTTATAAACAGGTTGTGTGTGGGTGGAGTTAGTGTGCATGTGCACCCATGTATCTTTCTAGTTAGTTGCTTTTGTGTGTTCTGCAGTTTGTGAAGCAGGCTGGTTGCAGAGAGCTCGCTTCTAACAAAAGAGCATGTTTACTCTGCTGGCAGCTGCTCAGTTTCAGTTTTTCTTTGGACTTTGCTGGTAGCAGTTGAGTTTCTGAGTTTCTCTTAGTACTGCCTAGCTCATAGTGTTGTGTGTGCTGAATAAAGACTGTTCGTACTTCAACCAAGTCTCCAAGAACCTTTTTGCTGGTTACCTAGCTCATCTACCTGCATGAGAAGGGTTTGTAATGGGCTCGAGGAGTCTGTGATCTCCAGACCCTAGCCCTAGCTCTACAGATGCATACACACAATCAAGTACTATGCAACTGTAAAAAGTCATTAGTAAGCTCCATAAACTGATATAAGATGATTTCCAAGGTATATTAAGTGAAAATGTGAAGGGAAAATAATATCTACCCAAATACCGGCAAGGATGTGCAGCAAAAGGAACTCACTCATTGCTAGTGAGAATGCAAAATGGTACAGTCGTTTTGAAAGACAATCTGGAAATTCCTTAAAAAACTAAACATTTGCTTACTATAAGAGCCAACAATTATATTTCTAGATATTTACCCAAATGAGTTGAAAACTATGTCCACACAAAACCTGTACACAAATATTTGTAGCAGCTTTATTCATAATTGCCAAAAATTGAAATCAACCAAGTTGTCTTTTAATAAGCGAACGGAAAAAAATAAAAACTGTGGTCCATCCTTATAATGAAGTACTACTTGGGATAAAAGGAAATGAGCTATCAAGCTATATAAAAAAAGAAGAAACCTTAAATACATGTTACTAAATGTATTATATTTAAAAAGTAATATTTGTTATATACTTTTTATAAGAAAGAAGGGGGAAATAGAAAATGTATATGCTTATTGTTGCAAAGAAAACACAGGACAACTAAACCAAAGAATGAAACTGACTTACTACAAGGGCTGGGATGGGGGGACACATGGTAAAAGGGTGGAAAGAATACACAATGAATAAATGTGTGGATATTGTTGGGAGCTAGGACACACATGGAAGAAGGGAAATACAAATACAGAAGGAAGGAGGGCACAGAAGAACCCTGTGAGATTGGCTTAGATTGAAGCTATATATTATTCATATAAAATAGTTATAAAAAAGTAACTTCATAAATATAAAAGGGTTAATAGATATTCATATTCTATTTTTGTCCACTGAAAGGGCTTCCAAGTAATGCCATCCCTGTAGCACACTCAGCATTAGATATTGGTTTCTAACATAGCATTTCCCTCTAGAAGGAACCAAAGGCTCAAGAATCTTTGGAGAAATGAATGATTCCAGGACTGAGGCAGGAAATATATAAGATGATCTTGAACCATCTTATTAGGCCAGAAAGTAAGAAATTTCTTTAAAAAAAAAAAAAAAGGTGGGGTTTCTTTAAAAGGAATGAGGACTTGGCTTGAAGGGACCCTACTGACCATATCTGGGTCAATTTGAGTATCAAAACAAATGATAAAAATTGATTATAATCTATTGAATAAAATATGAATCTATTGCTCCATATTGATTAGATAGATAGGTAAACTGGAGGGAGGGATTCCTCCTCTTTACATAGAATAACAACTGATAAATGTGGTAGAGTTGAAAATCTGCTATAGGTAAGCCATCATAAAAAAAAATAATTGGAGCAAGAAGTATCAGTGTATACTAAATCTATTAGGATAAAATTTATGAAAAACATTATTTTGCATGGCCTTAAAGTATCTTTCACAAAATACTTATTAGTTGCAAGGAGAAAAACAGTAGCTATACAGTGGAGAAACACAAAGTTGAAAGTATAAAACTTTTAGAAGAAAACATAGGAGAGAATCGTCACACTACTGGGATTAATAGTAACTTTTTAGATAGGACTCAAAATACACTAACTTAGATATTATAAACTAGATTTTATCAAAATTTACAACATCACAGAACGCTGTTAAGAAAACAAAAGGACAAGGCACAAACTGGAAGAAAATATTCACAAGAAGTATATCTGACAAAAGTCTTGTAACCAGAATACATAAAGAGTTCCTACAATTCAATAACAAGAAAACAAACATCCAGAATAAAAAAAGGCAAAATATTTGGACAGACACATCACAAAAGAAGATATATAAATGCTTAATAACCACACAAAGAGACGCTGCATATTTATTTTATTAGTCATCAGGGAAATGCAAATTAAAACCACAATCTGCTCAACACACCCACTAGAATGAATCACATTAAAAACACTAACAAGATAAAAAATTTGGCAAGGATGTGGAGCAACTGGAACTCTTATCTTTGCTAGTAGAATATTTTAAAGAATGGCTTAGCCCATTTTTTTCAAAAAAATGTTTTTATTAGAAGACCTAACAATTGCACACTTAGATATTCCCAAAAGAAATGAAACCATATATCTTTAAAAAGAATTGTTCAAGGATATTCATAACAGCTTTACTAGCAATATCCCCAAATTAGAAACAACAATGTCTGTCATATATGGATACACAAATAAGATGACATATTTATATGATGGAATACTACTCAGCAATAAAAAGGTAAGAATTACTGATACATAAAACAAGAATGAATCATCAAAATATCTAACTGTACACTTAAAATCTGTGCATTTTATTGCATGCAAATTAAACAGTAATTAAAAAAATAAAAACAAATGAATCTTGGCTCTTCCTGTGTACACCAATTTTTACTTACACTCTTTGCATCTCTGTCTCTCCTGATTTATAAATTTTTTACCAAGAGCAGGTCTAGGTTTTAAGGGTTTCTATGTTGCTTCTACAGTTTTAGGGGCATACTTAAGACATACAATAATACAAGTACAAAACACAGGACAGGGCCTAAGTAAGTGCTATTAGCTTCATGGTTAACCCATCTCCGATCACTTACAGGAAGCTCAAACTCTTTGCAAAGGGAGACAGTGTCACTATCAGCTGTTCTAAACTAGAAAAATATAAGAAAAAGAAATATTAATTTAGAAGAGGTGCCTTGTAGGAAAGAAGGCAGCCATTGGCCATGAGCCTAAGAAGGCATAGAGGAGGTCACAGGAAAGAGGGGTTGGCCTCAGATGAAGTAATGATAAAAGACTTAAAAATTAAGATGAGTGGGCAAAGCCATCTCCATCTTGGTGTCTCGGTTGAAAGAAGAAAGCAAAGAGAGACAACCACCAGCTGTGCACAAAAGGGAACAGAGTGGGGTGGGAGTATCCGTCTGCTGTAGGAGAAACTGCATTGACTGTGGATGGGTGGGGGTGGAGGATGGTGTCAAGATAGAGAATCTGTTTTCTATTTTCGTTTTCTGGGCCTGATGGTTAGGATACAGCGTTGCTCCCATCACTTGGCAAAGAAATGTGGCACAAACTATGAGTGAACTCTGATGACAAAAACTGACATTTCTGACATAATGGGAAGCCTGGTTATTAAGAAAATGCCTAAAGGGGCTAGGGATTCTCTATAAGGAAAAGGGTAAATAATGTATGGTAACTATATGTTCCACTCCTCACAAGACAGCTCCAATTTATTCTTTTTGTTCCAGTGTCACACCTGGTTTAGCATGGTTGAAAGTCATCCTCATTTGGACAATAAATTATATAATCACTCAAGAATAATGTTGCTAGGAAGGTTAACTGTGATAACAAGTAAAGAAATGCCTGATATATAATAGGCATTCATTTAGTGTCACCTGTTGCTGTGACTCTTCTTTTCATCATTAACACCCTCACAAGCATCTGCATCTTCTCCCCCAGAGTTGAGATTTTCTTGCTTTGTTTTCTGCCTAGGCACTTAGAGGGTCTTTGTCCATGGATTTTACTTAGGTGTGTTTGATTTTTTAGGTAATTTCTTTACCATTACTGAAATGGACTATTATTGTGTTTGAGAGAGAATAGTTGATTTTAAAAATTTTTTTAAATTTATATGGATACTGTGGTTATATAGTTTTAAAATACAAAATATACATTTTGTATTAAATTGCTTAATTTCTTGCTCACTAGACAAGAAATTCATCATCTGTAGTTTAGCACGAAATTTTAAAAAATTAGTATGACTAAAAATAAATTTAAATTAAAAATTAATTTTATTACATTTTAATAGTTCATATTTAAAGATCATGCTATTATTTATTGCTCAGTTCTTGAAAACTTCAAAAGATATTTTACATTCCCTGAAAATAGAGCAGATTGATTTGCATTTTTACTCAGAAATAGTATGTTCCCCTTTGGTTGAGGAAAAAGTCAAAATGAATGACTCCCATGAACTTTAAAGAAATATTTCCTTTTCTACAAAAGTGTCAAGTGACTTAGAGAAATAAAAAATAAAAGAAAATTTGTCATTTTCTCTGATTATTGACAAGAAGTTTAAAGTATTTTTTAAAAATTACTTTCTCCTTATTATTGCCCTAATGGTAAGAGTATAGAAGTTATATGCACACACACACACACACACACACACACACACACTTCAATAAGCATTGGTGGTAATATCTCAAATAAATGTCAATGATTATTCAAAGATTACCCAGAAAAATTCCTGTAGTTCATTTATAAATCATTGCCACATTTTATTAGGTTACTATACCTATTAAACAGTTTTCTTCTTTTGCTTTTTGTGATTGAATATCTTAGAGCAGAAATGTTCTGTTACTTTGCTGTTTTCTCCTGGGTAGTTGTTGCTATGCTGAGGACTTTTACAAAGACTGTAGCTCATTTAATCTTCAAAATAATCCAAAAAGGAAAGCATTATCTTTGCCATTTTTGCAGATAAACTATTTCAAAAATTATTCAGTTCATGTTGTCATTTTGATAGTTCGGTAGTTGGCTTTTCTGAAAACAATTTTTGTTATTTCTGACAAAATGATAAGAATACGTTATTCCTGAAATGGCCACTGATCTGTTTTTGTATTATTTCCTAAATAAAGCTGTTGAACATCAGTTAGTTTAGCCACTATGTGAAATCAAAAGCAGATAAAACCTCCTATACTTTAAATCCCCCCTCCCTGAGCTTCAGATGCATTATATATTCAAGACCATCAACTGCTTCATATTAGGGCTAGAAAAGTACTTTATTCTTTTGAAGATTGCCTGATCTTCAGATTAGAAAGCTAGAGATGGAGATAACATGAATCCAGAAATGCAACTTACATCAGTAGTATGATGGCTATAAAACTATTTCTCTACTATCCACAAATTTAAGTAACGTTCATACCAATATTTCTGACTGAGGAAAATTATAAAACTCTGTCTTCAGTATCAGGACTTTGCACTCTTTTGAAGGCTCAGTAGAGTATGGATGGTCTGGTAGAGCGAGAATGAACCTCCACCTTAAAGCACAATGGAAATGTACATTTCTAGAGCCTTCACCAAAGTTGAGCAGATTAAGACTCAGAGCAATTCAATTCCAGAAAACCAGTAAAGAGAAATTCCATTAAGGACACTTTAGCATAACATTCAGCAAACATTTCCATTAAACGGAGACCGACTTTAGGTTTTTAAAACCCCAAGACATTATACTTTACTATAATATATTGACTCTGTAAGTTTACCAAAAACAAAACTAAATAAATCAAAACCTACATTTAAAGTTAGTGAATGCTCTTTCATAGGTCCACTTAAACATATGATTACAATCAACAATTATTTAAATGCATTCTCTTTTGACCAATGTCAAAAGGTGTTTGAAAGAGAATCTCTGGAGCTATTTGCGCAGCTTGTGGAATCTTTCCCCCAATATGATCTCACATTCTGCTCCAAAACTAGGACCCATTTACCTCCTTGAGGGGCTACCAATTCCTGCTCTCCATCGAGTGCCTCTGAGAAGAGAGAAGAAAAGTGATAGCACAAAAGTCTGGAGTCCGTCCTAATAGTGTTCATATTACAGTGCAGACGCATATGCCTCAGTAATAACCTGTTTGGAAGCTAAAAATTAACATTTATTCTAATTTAGGGGTAATGAATGAAAAGTGATAGCACAAAAATCTGGAGTCCGTCCTAATAGTGTTCATATTACAGTGCAGACGCATATACCTCAGTAATAACCTGTTTGGAAGCTAAAAATTAACATTTATTCTAATTTAGGGGTAATGAAAGTTATCCTCTCTCTATCAACATTTTGAAAATATATCAAATTGATTCTTTCTTGAAGAAATAATGAGATATACCCACAAATAAATGAGCAAATAGCTTATAGTCTATGAAAAGCCACAGTTCATACATTATCTCAATTCAATAGGTCCAGTGTATTCCATGTCAAGTGCTGGTCAGTCATGATACCAGAACAGTGAGTAATTACAATGAAATCTATTTCCACAAAAACTCTTCTTCAGTGGCACTATTTTCAAACTTTCAATACTCTGGTCAGTTTTTGGATCCCTAGTTCATCAATATTCCAATGACAATGAAGATTCTAGGACTGCAAACATATCTCCAGATGTTGTCTGACTAGTCTCTGGATACAACTGGCTGATTACTTCACTTGATTGTAAAATTATACTTCCACAAAAGGATATTACTTTAAGCTTAAGTTCGTATTTTCAGTTTTGCAGAATAATTGAATGGTTGGCTCACCTTAAGATTAGTGTCATCTAAAAATCCTCAGATATTTTTCACATGAAAGGTTGTCAAATATAGCTGACCCAGTCCAATGCTTTTTTATTGATTTTGGAATTTTTCCATTCATTCTAGTTCAATTTATTTTTGTTGATTTGGGTTTCTTCTTCCATCAAATGAAGTTACCAGCTCTACTGTCTAATTTACAAGTTGTTTGCCAAGTTTTATGTTACCCCCGATCTAATAAACATTACTTTCAGTCATACAGCAGAAAGGTTATATCTTCTGATGACATTTGAAACATCAATCATAACTGATGTGGACGATATCTCGGGGAAAGAAAAATAGTTCCATATATACTCTGGTGATTACACTATGTTGATACCTACCTCCATGCTCATAAAGCAAATTTTTAAAAAACATTTTGGATATTAAGAATGACTAGAAACAAAGGGTTTTTTTTTATTTAGAATTCAAGACTGAAAAGGCCAAAAGTGTGTCAGGATTGAGATCGGGTGACTTTTTCTTAAAATAAGTAATTCTTTTAAAGGTGAACCTGTTGGGCTGTCCTGAAGAAGTTAACATGAAAATATTTTTTCCTATAGATAGCTACCAATTTATTTGGCCCCCTTAGTAAACTCACTGGAGCTAGAGAGTACTGGGTTATGGAATTCAACCAGAGTTTTGTCTTTATTATGGCTAACCAGGTACTCTTCATTTAGAAAGTCATCCTTAGCCCAGATTGTAAGTTTAGGTACATAGTGTTCAAGCTGTAATCAGTTTCAAACACAAAAAATTTAGTGGTTGTTGCAATGTTGCTTCTTTTTCTTTGATCTTTTTTCTAAAACAATGGTTCTATAACTTAGATGATCATTGAAAATGAAGAAAGGAGGCCTCTGTAAATGGCAAAGACTGAATAATTTAAACTATATATATCAGTAGTAAGAGAACTTGACGTTTAGGCCGATTCTAATTTAAATGTTGCTATGGGTCACATGTGTCCCCCAAAAGTTTGTGTATTGGAAACATAATCTCCATTCGAACAGCGTTAAGAGGGTGGGAAATCCTCTTATGGTAATTGAAAGGTGGGGCCTTTAACAGGTGATTAGATTGTGAGTACTGTACCCTTTTGAATAGATTGATCCATTGATGGTTTAATGGGTGGTAACAGATGTGGTTATGATGGCTTTATAAAGAGAGCGAATGAGAAGTTTAGCTGTCACTCTCGCTCAGCCCATTTTCAACATGTGATGTCCTGCATGGCTGTATAAGAAGGCCCTCACCTGGCCGGCCTGGTGGCGCACTGCTACAGTGTGCCACTTGGGAGCGTGGCGGCACTCCCGCCAAGGGTTCGGATCCCACATACAGACCGGTTCCCGCTCACTGGCTGAGCGAGGTGCAGGTGCAACACTGAGGGTTGCGATCCCGTTGCCGGTCCCGGTCCGGTACGGGCGCGACACTGAGGTTTTAAAAAAAAAAAAAAAAAAAAAAAAAAAAAAAAAAAAAAAAAAAAAAAAAAAAAAAGAAGGCCCTCACCAGATGCACCCCTTGGATTGTGGACTTCCCAGACTCTGAATGGAAAGAAATAAATTTTGTTCTTTTATAAATTATCCGGCTTCAAATATTCTGTTATAAGCAACAGAAATGAACTAATACAAATGTCTATCAAGAGGAGAATGAATAAATAAATCATGATCTTTTTAAACAGTGAGATTTTATAAAGCAATGAAAATAAATGAAATAGTGATATACACATATACTTGTACATATATATGCACACATATGTATATATATATATATTTAAAATATAATATTGGGCAAAAAAAAAGTTGTGGAAAGATATATACATGACTTAAGCTATGATTTAAATAATGTTTTAAAATGTCCAGGTTCTTCTGTCCCATTTAATGTCTATATACAAAGGTACTTTCAAAAAGTTCATGGAAAAATGGAACTGAAAGATCATGTGAATCTTTCCAGAAACTTTTTGAAGACCCCTTGTATTTATCCACAACAAGCACTGTGATGCAGGTGTTAGGAGCTCTTAAAAGATTAGAATGTACTGAAAAAAAAGTTAAGATTTTTAATAGACAACTCCGTATTAGTCTGCTTCTGTTGCTTGTAACAGAAATACCTGGACCTAGGTAATTTGCAAGAAAACATAATTTATTGCTTACAGTTTTGGAGGCTGGGAAGTCCAAAATCCAGGGAACACATCTGGTGATGTGACTCTACAGAAATGCAGGGTGTCACATGGCCAGATAGTGGAGCAGAGAGAGATCTAACTCTTCTTTTAAAGCCCTCAGAACCATGCCCATGACCATCACTAAACCATGAACTTAATCCATTTACTACAGTACGGTCTTCACAATCTAATCACCTCTTCAAGGCCCCACCTTTCAATTACCATAATAGGATTTCNATAATAATCATATACAGTGTATATTGACAAAATAAAAAAAATAAAAAATAAATAAATAAATAAATAAATAAATAAATAAATAAATAAAGTTCATGGAAAAATGGAAGTGAAAGATCATGTGAATCTTTCCAGAAACTTTTTGAAGACCCCTTGTATTTATCCACAACAAGCACTGTGATGCAGGTGTTAGGAGCTCTTAAAAGAATAGAATGTACTGAAAAAAAAGTTAAGATTTTTAATAGACAACTCCGTATTAGTCTGCTTCTGTTTCTTGTAACAGAAATACCAGGACCTAGGTAATTTGCAAGAAAACAAAATTTATTGCTTACAGTTTTGGAGGCTGGGAAGTCCAAAATCCAGGGAATACATCTGGTGATGTGACTCTACAGAAATGCAGGGTGTCACATGGCCAGATAGTGGAGCAGAGAGAGAGCTAACGCTTCTTTTAAAGCCCTCAGAACCATGCCCATGACCATAACTAAACCATGAACTTAATCCATTTACTACAGCAGGTCTTCACAATCTAATCACCTCTTCAAGGCCCCACCTTTCAATTACCATAATAGGATTTCCCACCTTCTTAACACTGTCACAGTGGGGGTTAAGTTTCTAAAACCTGACTTTGGGGGACAAAATTCAATCAATCCACAGCAACAACTAAAACTTATATTAAAGTCTAAATGATCCAAACCATTGCACTTAGAAAAAGCACACTTCCAAAAAAACAATCTGCTAACTAGTGGCTAATTAGGCTTCAATGTGTTCTTATTCTTAAGGGAACTCCCTAATCATAAAATTCAGGTAATAACTAGCAGGTGAATCTCTCTGCCACCCAGGAAATCAAGCCAAATAGGTGACTCCAGTCAGCCAATGGAAACAGCTACACTGAGTATGGCCCTGGATATCATGTGCTTTTAACTGAACCATTTTTATGTGAGGTCTGTGACCCAGAAAACTCAGAAGTTAATATCTCTATACTACAGGATGGTAAAATAGAGCTAAGAATTCAAATCTTAGCTCCTCTCCACCTTTATGGGCATGTAACTTCACTTGCCTGAGCCTCAATTTTCACAAACGTAAAATTGGGATAATAATTTTATTAAGTTGGCTTGGAAATCAAGTGATATAATCCATGAGAACCAATTGGGTTAGTGTCCAGGCACATAGAAAGTTCTCAATCGACACTAGCAACTGTTATTGTAAACAACGTAACTTTTCGACATAGTAGCACACAACTGGGAGGCTTCTCCATTTTCTTTTTATTATGCATACTCAGTTTCTGAATTTTTCTTACTTTCCTCTGTATCCCAGACCTGAGTCCTAAAGTGAGATGTCAGTGAGAAAGCAGGGACCATGACATCATTATATTAAACAGGAACGAGAAGGCTGTCCCAGCGCAGCTCTTGGCAAGCCACAAGGTTGATGGCTCAATGGCACCCATGAAAAACAAAATAGTGACAAAGGATGGCAGGATGTGCATGAACAGAGAACCCTCCCTCCAGCGAACCACGGCACTCAAGGTCACCCCCAATGCTATATTTGCAATGGGGAAAAATAATTTTTTAAAAGTGAACACACTATTCAGTTAAAATTTATTTCTTTGACTCACTTCTAAACATTGCAAGCTTTACTTCTTGCTGTAATATCAATATTTCCTGCATAGTCTGTTATTTCTAAAAAAGCAAAGGCACTATGTGTAAAGATACAATTTCCTGTCATTTATCATCAAGCCAAACTGGTAATATTTCCTAAAAAGTATGTTCACATTCTTCAAGTGCCATTATCTCAAACAGTGAGAGATGTCTAATTTGATGAGGAATCAAAGCTCAGGAGTTCTAAATACACGGATAAATTGACATGTATTGTATTGAAATTCACAGCAATTCTCTGTATTGCATACAAAGACAGCACACTGTCCCTCCACTTTGGCATGAATATTCATTCATCATTTTCTGGTCCAGTCTAATTAACAACAGCATGCATTTGCCAGATGTTTTGAAGGAACTGAGAACACTGTCTGTGGTCATGTCGCACACCAAAATTAACTGGCCTTCTCTGAAATACAAATCATGCCCTCGGCTCACTGGGACTGTGCTCTAAGTAGGCCTAACTGCTTCACACCCAAGTGATATGCCATCTTCAAAGCAAATGCAGCTTTTTCTTTTCTTATCTTTTTCTGAATCATTATACAGGGAGATCCAGAGTCAAATAACTATTCAATTTTAAAGCTTTCCCCACATATCTGTTATGAAGAAAAGTGATCCCAAAAGCACTTGCAAAGCAATATGAAAGATAATATTCTATATTATAAATAAATTTCCATTTGTCAAAATGGGCTAGATTACTCACTCTGTTTCTGCCCCAGGTCTTAATACAACAGGGACCTTAGGGGGAAGGAGAAAATTCAGAAATGAATAAACAATATAATGTAAGTGAAGTATTTATTGTATTTTAAGAGAACACAATACTTCCTCAGCAGAACCTACTTACTGACTAGAAGATAATTCATTTTATCTTCAAGAAATTTGATAAGCTTGGGTTTAAATGTCACTTTTGGCAAAATAGTCTGAAAGTTCAGTAACTACAAGAATATCAATATACTTTGTTATCAAATATCATCTTCAACAGTGTTTTGTTGTCACTGTTTCGTCTTTTTCTTTATGGCTTTATCTATAAACAATTCATTCATTGGTAGGGTTTAATGAGGAAAGATCCCCACATGGAACCGTTAACTCTACATTAGTTTCAAAAGCACAGACTTAGGAGCTTTAGACAAGTTTGTAGAAAATGTGTATTATTTGTCAGGGAGGGTCAAGTAAGATATACAGCTAGAGGAAAGCAATCCCCAGTACTGGAAAAACAACTAAAGAAGTCTACTCTACTGATTGATTAGGATATAATCTCCAAAATCAAGGGCTGCAAGCATATTCATTTGCTTCAACTTCCTGTTCTCTTTCTCAGATTAAATGGGCCATGAGCCTAAATTCTTTATAATGCTTGACAAGGCCTCTAATAATAATATATTTCAAATTTCAAACCCTAAATATAAAGATGCTGAGAAGAAAAGAAAGAATAGGAAGTAGGATAGGGACAGGAAACAAAGAGCAGAAAACAAACTAGGTGAAAAGAGGAGTTAGCAGAAGTTTTAAAGCTGGAATATGACATCTCTCTTCTACCACCAAGAGTGTACCTGATCACAGAGAAGTAAATAAAACTGAGAGCTCCGGAAATGTGGTTTTATCCAGCTGGTTATCAGAGCTTCAATGCATAGATGCTATTGCCAAAGAAAAGATCCTATAATGGAGCCTATAATTCCCAAACTTTTTGCAAGCTGCAATCACACCTCACGGCCTTTTAAAATTTTCTAAAAATAATATATGGCTTTTTTACATCAGAATAAATTCAAATAAATTGAACATTTATTTAAAAATTCAGTCATGCTTCTTTTGATGACATGGTGCCTCACTGAGTTTCTTGAAACCAAGGCTAGGTGTCACTTATTAAGCATTAAGAATTAGGTGGGGGAGGATTAATTGTAACAACTGTCCTATTTCACCCAGAGTGAGAATTAGAGGATAGGGATCGATGTGTAAAAGAAAGAAGCTGAGAGCCTGAACATGAGGCAATGAATTTGCTGAAATTTGCACAATTCATGTGATGAAGATCAAGCAGTCGTTCATAAGGTAAAAGGGGAGATGAGTTTTTCTGATTGTTTTGTGCTGTATCTGTGATGATCAAGTACGGCTGCATCCACGAAGAAAGGACATTTTGAATGGAAGCCACCAAAACCTTGACAGAAAATTTAAAATGTGCCTGTATAAATTTACAAATTAAAAATATGCCTCAAGTTGTCTTAATTCATCTCATTTAAATCCACATAATTTAAACCCATACCTTACTTAAGACCTATGCTATTAAGTCACTACTCTTTATCCATAAATAATTTAAAACCCACTGCACGAATTTTTCAGCTTAATTACTAATGAGAAATATTACGGTTAGCTAGCCACCGTTCTTATTATGCCCATATTTTAAATTTTCTCCCTGTCTTTTCTTAGTAACTTTCTCTTTGGGCCCATGTTTCCATCCAGGATTTTAAGATGTTCCTGGAGCTTCACATTAAACAGAAAACTTCATTATTTTCAGGATTCAGGCTAACAGTGATATTTTTAGATTCTCAAGCAAGAGTACAAAGATGACTTATGAATGAGGCTAAAACATTTAATTAAGCAACACCCTTGATTTCGGACACAACACAAATGCCTTCAATGTCTTACTGGCTTCAAACCATTTCAAAGATCTTTGTGGATGTTCCCACGCTCCAATTCTTCCATAGAAGCCTTTGCAATTTAGGGCCTTCAAAATCCCATTTTATAATATCCTTCACACCATATTTAATAGTGCAGGAGGGAAACTACACTTACTGTATATGAAGCCTTTAAAGGAAAAAACAAGCCTAACTTAAGATACTTTATGCTTTTGTTTTACCTTTTGAATTCTGACATCTAATCAATTGGCATATTTTCTGTGGAACACTTTTAAGAGAATGCTTTTGATGTTAAAAGCAACTTTTTAATTTTTATGTTGTAAATTTCTGGCTGCTTGTATGGCTGGTACCTGCATATCTCACATTCTGATGTATTTTTGATCAGTCAGTATTAGTAATATGCTAATTATTCCCTGTTTTCTACCTTTTCCTCCCACAGGAAAACTACTAAAAATTAAAATTAAAAATGTAATTCTGATATAAAAAAATCCAACTTTATTTCCTCTAAGAAGTTTATATTGGCTGTCTTTGGGCACATCACCTGGTCAGCTCAAAGAGTGATCTCAAAGAAACAAGCTGCTGAAATTTTGGCACGAGCCAGCACACTCTGTGTTGCCATCTCAGAAATCACTATCATAATTGAGGATCGTAACTAACACACCAGTGACTGTGTGGAGAAAAAACTATCCCCCAGCCTCCAATAGAGGCTCCCTGAACATGGGCTGAAACATTTGGATAATATGCACAAAAGGAGAGAATAATATAATGAACCACCCCATGTCTACCATCATAACCTGTTTTATTGTCTGTGATTTCACTTTTATGACAAAGCCAAGAATTTCAGTAAGAAACACAGCACTGGAGGTGCAGTGTACTGGAGTGGATACAAATAGAGTCTTTGGAGTTTGATATTGAAATAGTACAGCATTGTGCTTATGATATGGTTTCCAAAACCAGACAGTCTGGGTTCATATTCTGGGTGTTACATCCTATCTGTGTGTCTTTGGGTTTAAGATAGTTAAATTTTCTGTGATTCAATTTTCCCAAGAATCAAATGGGGATAACAAAAATAGCTATCCATAAAGTTGTATAAATTAAAAGGAAGGGATGACCTATATAAAACACTACTGCAAAGTAAGATGAATGAAAGCAGGTACTTGGGCTTTTGCTTGTTGTACCTTCCATCACCTAGAAGAATGCCTGGCACTTAGCAGGAATTCCAAAAACATTTGTTACATAAAGGAGAAAGAATAAACATTGATGATTAAAAAAAAAACTGGCTGGCACATACCTACAGTCAGTGTTAGTTATTATTCTCATCATTGTAATTCACGTCATATTATTGTCCTAATATTTACCTCCTGGTTAGGTGACCTTAAAGTAATTATTTAATCTCTAAATTTCTATTGGATTTTAGAAAGTATTATGAGGTAGGGGTAAATGTCCTGGCCTAACTCAACCATATACAGTTATTTGACCTTGGACAACTCCCCACCATTTTGGTAATTAACAAACTGATACAATAGTATTATAAATACCATAATTTTGTTAGTAAATTTCTGAGTACAAAAATCATGACAGCTAACCAATAGGCGAAAGTGTTAAAACTTTCAAAAGAATATATTTATTTCACTGAAATCAGCTTTAAAATGTCAGGTATTTCATTATAACGAACTGGATTAGGTACTACAATTGGGAGTAAAAGAGTAACAAGACTCATTCAATTTCTGATTATTTTAATCTCCAAATTGAAAACCATAGTCCAAATATTAATTGAAGTCACCTAAAAGATGCTGTTCCCATGAGCTTATGGTCTAGAAGATGATTCATAAATAAGAATATAACATGCTAGCTCTCAGAGACTGTCTCTGATTGCATAGCATCAGCTCTCTTTGGAATCAGAAAAAACAGTCTATTTTTAATTCTCTGTGTGTTCAAATGAATTATTCTAAAGAAGATTTAATAGCCAGAGCACAGCACCATATTATCAAGGTAATAGTCCTTATTAATTATAGCAGTGGAGTATGCATAAAAATTAAATGCTTCAGAAAAATAATTAAGAAGAAAGAAGGTTGCCAAAATACTGAAATTGTGGAAGCTGGATGATGGACATGTGGTGGTTCATTACATTATTCTCTCCTTTTGTGCATGTTAAAAAGTTTTCATAATAAATTTCTTAAAAATTAGACATTGACAATTCTTAACTATCATCTAGCTCTGAAATGGGCTTTGTAATTCCAAAAACTAATAAATATATCAGGACACTAAATGTCTCTATGATGTTTTAAAACATAGCATAAGAAAAAAAGTTAACTCTCACTCATAGAGCTCTGGGAAAATTAAGGGGACAAGGTGGAGACCAATGAAGAAAAAGAAACTAGAATAATTCATCCCCAAGGTGGAAGAATTTGATGGCAGGGATTGACTCATGTTTTGTCCTTGTGGCTGACCACAACCAAAATCGTTGATTAGACAGTAGTAGCTATAGGAGTTTTACATACGAAGGGCTGAGGTATGGCAAGCTGCTGGAAGAGAGAGCAAGGTTTGTTCTCTTGCAACTGTGTTCTTATTCAAGCTCCCTCTTTTGCCTAGATTGCATATCCATTGGCAGTGTCTCTGTATTAGTCTTTTTCTGTTGCTTATAACAAAATACATGGAACTAGGTGAATTATAAAGAAAACAAAATTTATTGCTTATAGTTTCTAAGGTGGGGCAGTCCAAAGACCAAGGAACACATCTGGTGGTGGTGACAGTGACCCAGGGGTCTCACACTGCAAGATGGCGGAATCAGAGAGAGGGATAGCTTGTCCTATGCTCTCCTTTTAAAGCCCTCAGAACCATGCCCATGACCACCATTTTTAATCCACTCACTACAGCCTGGTCCTACAATATAATCACCTCTCAAGGCTGCACCTTCCAATTAACATAATAGGATTTGCCACCCTCAACAATGAACAGTGGGGATTAAGCCTCAGTGAGGTGGCAGGGGCAGGGGGCATCCAATCTACAGCAGTCTCCATAACACTGTCATAGTAGTGGAGAAACTTCTTTCATTGTTTCTAGTGCCTAAGAATTATTTTGTATGAAATTGCTTTAGACTTTCTACACTACGCTACAACTTCCACAAAAGCTGATGTTAATTTAGCAAGATTTATTGCAAGGTTGGAGGACTAATCATTTCTTTCTGATCAGTTTCAAATATAATTGAAAATAACAAAAAAAGTAAAACCTTGCCATTTTTTTAACCTGCAGTCCAGTGGAAGCTAGTGTGCAGAAAGAG